>NC_047039.1:85350202-85653232 GCF_011762595.2 Tursiops truncatus | reverse complement strand
TTTCTCTTTAAAAACATTTAGGATTGCTATAAAGGGAATAAATCCAGGAGAGGCCTGGTAGTTTGGGGAAAAAACTTAAACTGCTTAAAGGAGCAGAGTTCTTGATGTGAACAGGTGTAGAGAATTTATATATATATATATAATTGTGATGAGAAGATATTGAGTTGAGAGAATGGAATATTAGAAACTAAAAATTCTGATGTGGAATGATTATAGGAGAAGATTTTTAGAGAACTCTTGACATACTGCCTTGGGCGGATTATCACCCCATCATTTGAAGCTTCAGAAAAAAATGCTCCAGTAGAACCAGTCACAGAGTTTTTAATGGATCTCTTGTATTTTGAGAGACACAGTAAACTGGAGTGACTGTAGTCTGAAAAACAGTAGAACAGCTGCTTTGATAACTGACTTAAAAAGTGGCAGAATTGGGCTTCCCGGGTGGCACAGTGGTTGAGAGTCCGCCTGCCGATGCAGGGGACGCGGGTTCATGCCCCGGTCCGGGAGGATCCCACATGCCGCGGAGCAGCTGGGCCCGTGAGCCATGGCCGCTGGGCCTGCACGTCTGGAGCCTGTGCTCTGCAACGGGAGAGGCCACGATGGTGAGAGGCCCGCGTACCGCAAAAAAAAAAAAAAAAAAAAGTGGCAGAATTGGCTGTGATAAATGTACCATACTAATATAAAATGTTAATTGTAAAGGAAACTTGGGCTTCCCTGGTGGTGCAGTGGTTGAGAATCTGCGTGCTAAAGCAGGGGACACGGGTTCGAGCCCTGGTCTGGGAAGATCCCACATGCCGCGGAGCAAGTAGGCCCATGAGCCACAACTACTGAGCCTGCACATCTGGAGCCTGTGCTCCGCAACAAGAGAGGCCACGATAGTGAGAGGCCCGTGCACCGCAATGAAGAGTGGCCCCCGCTTGCCACAACTAGAGAACGCCCTCACACAGAAATGAAGACCCAACACAGCCAAAAATAAATAAATAAAGGAAACTGAGTGTGGAGTATACAGCAACACCCTGTACTATCTTTGCAATAATCATATAATTCTAAGATATTCTAAAATTAAGAATTTATATTAAATAAAAGGAGCAGCAGTGTTTTCTACACATTGTTACAGGCCATATACAAGAAAACCACCATGGTATCACAATAAATTTGACCAAAGAACAAAGTGTGAGTGTTTCTTACATATCTAGGGAATGAAGAAAGACTCAGCTACTGACAGAAGAGAGATGTATACATTCATCAAGGCAACTGTGGATTAGAGACCCTGAGTGACCAGGGGTATATTAATTTACCAGGGCTGTCCAAGATCAATATGTCAGCAGGTTCATTTCTTCTAAGGCCTCTCTCCTTGGCTTGCAGCCACCTTTTCATTGTGCCCTAACATGGTCTTTCCTCTATGAGCAAACATCCCTGTCTTTGTGGGCCCATATTTCCTTTTCTTGTAAGGATATTGGATTAGATCCCACCATAATGGACTTATTTTAACTTACACCTTTAAAGGCCTTATCCCCAAATACAGTCACATTTTGAGCTACTGGGGGTTAGCGCCTCAATTTAAGAATTTGGGGGATACACAATTCAGTTCATAAGAGGAGGGGAAGGGAAAGAGGATAGCAAAAAACTCATGAATGCACTCAGGAAAGAAAAAGCCCACTTTGAACATCTAGTCTAAACACTAAATCACTGTGACCTCTTGATGATCCAACTCCTAAAAGGATCAGAATATATACTTACTGAGATTAAGTAGAAATACTAAGTGGGAAAAGAAAGAAGTGGCTAACCTAGCCTACCTTCACCAAAAGTAGTCTTCCCACCTCTCCACAAAAGGCTCCAGCAGAAAATGGAGGGAAAATGAGGCAGAAGAACTACAACTCTAAAGAAAGAATCAAGTTTTAATTATTAAATGGATCTGAGCAATGTACTAATGACATCAAGGTGGTTTTGTGACTTGAAGTGGCCATGGAAAAATTTGTTTCTGGAAGTCATAGGGGCTTGCTGAGTTTTTAATCTAGGAATCAGGAAAAAACAAGACCACAGAGCAGATTTAAAAATGGATTGGCATTAAGAGAATGATAAAACAAGGCACAAACTGGTAGAAAATCTTTGCAAAATATATATCTGATAAAGGATTAATATCCAAAATACATAAAGAACTTTTAAAATTCAACAATAGGGGAAAAAAGCCCAATTAAACTTTGGGAAAAAGGCAAATGACAACATCATCTATGTAGAAAACTGAAAGAATTCACAAAAAAACTTTTGGAACTAATAAACAATTATAGCATGGCTGCAGGGTACACAGTTAATATACATAAGTTGATTATTTCCTCAATCTTGAGGAGCTAGAGGAATCACACGCCCTTACTTTAGACTATACTACAAAGCTACAGTAATCAAAACAGTATGGTACCTGCACAAAACAAGACACATAGATCAATGAAACAGGACAGCATGCCCAGAAATAAATGCCCATGCACTTATGGTCAATTAAGCTACAACAAAGGAGGTAAGAATATAGATGGAGAAAAGACAGTCTCTTCAATAAGTGGTGCCAGGAAAACTGGACAGCTACATGTAAAAGAATGAAATTAGAACAACCTCAAACATCATATTTGAAAATAAAGGCCTAAGTGTAAGACCAGATACTATAAAACTCCTAGACAAAGACATAGGCAGAACACTCTGTGACATAAATCGCAGCAATAATTTTTTGGATCCATCTCCTAGAGTAATGGGAATAAAAACAAAAATAAAGAAATGGGACCTAATTAAACTTATAAGCATTTGCACAGCAAAGGAAACCATAAGCAAAAAGAAAAGACAACTTGTGGAATGGAGAAAATATTCACAATGGAAGCCATAGTCATGGCCTTTAATTCTAAAATACACAAACAGCTCATACAGCTCAACATCAAAAAAACAATCCAATCAAAGAATGGGCAGAAGACCTAAATAGACACTTCACCAAAGAAAACATACAGATGGCCAACTGGCACATGAAAAGATGCTCAAATTCACAAATTATTAGAGAAACACAAATCAAAACTACAATGAGGTATCACCTCACACCAGTCAGAATGGCCATCATCAAAAAGTCTATAAATAATACATGCTGGAGAGAGTTTGGAGAAAAGGAAACCCTCCTACCCTGTTGGTATGAATGTGAATTGGTGCAACCGATACGGAGAACAGTATGGAGGTTCCTTAAAACAGTGAAAATTACTAAGTTACCATATGATCCAGCAATCCCACTCCTGGGCATATATCCTAAGAAAACTCTAATTTGAAAAGATACATGCACCCCAATGTTCACAGCAGCATTATTTACAATAGCCAAGACATGGAAGCAACCTAAATGTCCATCAACAGATGAATGGATAAAGAAGATGTCGTATATATATATATATATATATATATATATATATATATATATATATATAATGGAATACTACTCAGTCATAAAAAAGAATGAAATAATGCCATTTGCAGCAACATAGATGGACTTAGAAATTATCATACTAAGTTAAGTAAGTCAGAGTGAGAAACACAAATATCATATAACTTATATGTGTAATCTTAAAAAAAGATATAAATAAGCTTGTTTGCAAAACAGAAACAAACACACAGACATAGAAAACAAACATATGGTTACCAAAGGGGAAAGTGGGGGACGGATAAATTAAGAGTTTGGGATTAACAGATACATACTACTATATAAAAAAGAGATAAACAAGGTCCTACTGCATAGTACAGGGAATTATATTCAATATCTTGTAATAAATGATAAATGGAAAAGAAAAAATATGTCAAAAAAACAAATTTTCAGTAAAAAAGAAAAAGTGCTCCAAAAACCTTAACAGACATCTCACCAAAGATTATATACAGATGGCAAATAAGCATATGAAAAGATGCTCCACCTCATATGTCATCAAGGAAATTCAGATTAAAACAATATGATACCACTATATACCTATTGGAATGGCCAAAATCTAGAATACTGACAACACAAAATACTTGCAACGATGTAAAGCAACAGTAACTCTCATTCATTGCTAGTGGTAATGCAAATGGAACAGCCACTTTTGAATACAATTTGGCAGTGTTTTATGCAACTAAACATACATTTATCACAGGATTCAGTAATCATACTCCTTGGTATTTATCCAAATTAGCTGAAACTTATGTCCACACAAAAACCAGCGCATGAATGTTTATAGCAACTTTATTCATAATTGCCAAAACCTGAAAGCTATCAAGATACCCTTGGGTAGGTAAATGGATGAACAAATTGTTGTACATCCATACAATGGAACATTTTTCAGCACTAAAAAGAAATGACTTATCAAGCCAAGAAAAAACATGGAGGAAATGTATGTATATTGCTAAGTGAAAGAAATCAACCTGAAAAGGCCACATATTGGATGATTCCAACTATATGATATTCAGAAAAGGCAAAACTATGCAGACAGTGAAAAGATCAGTAGTTGGTTGCCAGGGGTTTTGGGGTAAGGAGAGTAGGAGGGATGAATCAGTGGAGTGCAGGGGATTTTGGGGGCAGTGAAGCTATTCTGGAAGATATTATAATGGTGGATACATGATATTATACATTGCCAGAACCCAAAGAATTATACAACACAAAGAGTAAACCCCACTGTAAACTACAAACTTTTGTTAATAATGATGTATCAATGTTGGCTCATCACTTCTAACAAATGCACCAAACTAAATGCAAGATGTTAACAACCGAGGAAACTTGGCAGAGGTGGGGACAGAGATATATGGACACTTTCTATACTTTCCACTCAGTTGTTCTATAAACCTAAAACTGATTAAAAAATAAAGTGTATTAATTTTTTAGAAAGGGCCAAGTAGAAAACGGGTGGTAGAGTAGGGAAGACAAAAATAAAACCCTTTCATTATTTAACAGTATTAATGTTGGTGTTTTCTTGTACGTGGGGTTTAGAAGATCAAGCTGCCTCCCCTAGAAAGTATAACAAAAAGGCAGTGATCTTGGGAAATTGTCAGATTTCAGATAACATTGAGGTGGAAAAAAATTCCTCAAACCTGTGAAAATTTATACAGATAAATAATGGGCTATTTTGGAACAAACAATTTAAAATGAAGGAGGAGTGTTAACTGTGTTACAAAAAGGGATAGGAGCAAGAACTGCAGAAAAATAAATGAATGACAGCCATAACCAGAATCTTGCATTTTGGCTTTAGCTTTTAGGTTTTCAATAATAGATGGCTGTTTCAGGCCCAGAAGGCCATGACCCTGGGTGATATTGGAAATGTGAATGGGAGACTACTGCCATTTCTTACACAAGCAGTACAGTGGTCTAGACAGCAGTTTGCAACTCCTCTCAAGACTCTAGCAGCAAAGGGAGTTATCATGTCTTTGTAGTGTCTGCTTCCCGTTTGGCAAGGTCTGTGGGGATAGAGTCAGACGTGGGTATGATCATTTAAGTAGGGGTGTCAGAGGTCTACATGGGTTGCTGAACGATATTAGGGCTGGAGACATGAATTATGAATCATAGAATTGTAGCCCAAAGGATTCCACTTGAAGAAATAATCCCATACAAACGTTTTCTGATGTGAAGAGGCTGCAAACTCAGAAAAGTTGATGGAATGACAATGACCTCAGGATTTTATACATTTTGAAGTTTGATAGAATTTTTAACTTCTCTTTACCATCTGTTTTAATCAGTCATATATTATTCACGTTTGAAGGAAAGCTGAAGGTTATTTAGTCCAGATCCTCCAATTTAAAGTGAGCAAACATAGCCAAGAAAAGTTCATAAATCTATTTAATAGAGAAAATGACTCCAGGATTCCAAAAGCTAATTAGATCTTCATGTTCTTTCAAAATATGTGTCCCTTTAGTGGATGAGTGAGCTCTTTCTGTTATGAAATGTGATTTTAATTTATCAAATATTTTATTGTATGGCTGTCAAAGTATAACAGATAAATCAGTCTATGAATCGATGTTATGTGTAATATGCTTAAATACAAAGATGACACTAAAGTACCAAGCATGACTTCTGTACTAAGGATACTTCTTTTATGTCAATCCCTTTCCTTCAATACGTATTTCCAAATTTCTTTCTCATTATTTTATAATTCTATTCAGTGAATAACCAACCCTCCCTAATCATTTTTAACATTTTCAGCTTGAGAGTTTCACGAGTGTTTTGGTTATACATAAAGCCTTCATGCTGCTAATACAAAGAGCCTCTCATGCTGTATTATATACGTGCTGATTACTGTGTCAGCTTTGTCTCTGAGCTGCATCTTTTGAAGGACTTTTTGAGAGGTTCACTTTATAATTTAACTGTAATGGAATATGAACACAAGTGGTATAATGTCTGGGGATAGGGCAGACTGACAGAGTAACAAGTAAACCATTTACTTTCCAAAAATAAGCAGTGTAATTTTGGTAAATAATTATGCAGGCTCTGAGTCTTTGGAATGCATACCCCACATATACACACACATCAAATAGACATACACACATATTAAAGTAAATGCATTCAAAGTCTAAAGCTAAATATATATGAAATAACATTAGCTTTAGGGTGGATTAATTGAAATATAATAGGCAGAAGAATGATATAACAAACTCACTGTCATTTGCACAAGTTAGACCACATCTACTGTGATCACTTCTGTGCATAAAATTTTAGAAAGTTTACCAGAATAATTAAAAGAACTGCAGTCATTTCCTTCCTTCTTAAAAAAGCCATCTTAATAGAGGATTTAGTAGCTCTTTCAAGTATTTGAAGGACCATCAAATAAAGAAGAGAAAAGACATATGTACTAGGGTACAAAATCTAGAAATAAAACTAATGGGTAGAAGTTACAAGTATAGTCAATACAACATTGAATTTTCTTAGACATTGTTGTTTAACAATAGAGATTTCTTATGAGGAAGTTGGCTCTTTGTGACTCAAAATGTACAGGGGGATTAACTTTTTGCTGGCATTGCTCTCATTAAAAGGAGTTGTAGTAGGAAGAGGATTATTTGTAGGGGGATACTTTATAACTCTAAGATTTGGGGTGAATAATTATATATAAGTCAATACTATGTTCAGTTTTCATGTGAACAAATGAGTATATTTAAATTTACTCTTAGGTCCCTTTGCAATTCATTAATAAACTAAATGATTTGTTTCTTCAGGCATGTTGAAGTTTCTGAATATCATGTTTAATAAGAATGTCCTATATGTTTACAAATTTTGTTAACTAATCAGAGTAGAAATTGGCTGATTCTTCATTTTTAAAAGATAATTTTAATGGGGTTAATAAGTCTAGTAATACTTTTATCATAGCAGCACAGAAATTAAGTCTAAAAGTATAGCTACCAAAAATGCTCTCATGAGATTTACTATTAATTTTTAAATGTATGTAAAAATATTTGCAGATTCTAGAACTATTTAAGCCTTCTTTAAATTTAAATCACTTTTTATTTGTCTAGACTGTGAAAAAGATTATAGCCAAGGGACCTGATGCTTTCCCTATTTGTCCTTCATCAGGACAAATTTGTACTAGCAATTTAATAGCACTGTTATACATAGTGAAAAACTGAGAATAGGATGTAAAAATAATGCATCTTTAATGAAAAAGTCTCATCTCATAATTATATTGATCAAGTTACAACTATTTCTCTGTTCTGCATTTAAAACATTTGCACATCTTTTGAAACAAGCTTTATACATTTCAGTAATGAGTAAGAAATCCAGAACAGATCCAATGTTATATGGAATCTCTAATAAAAACCCAAGATTTTCTTTATGTATATGGAAGATATTTTGTATGAGAACACACATGAAAATATTACGTTAATTAAAGTTTTAAAGCAGCTTTAAGAGTTAACTAATTTATTATAGTAGAAGAGGTCATGAGCTGTTAAAACTGGTTTTGCTCTAAAATATAAATATCTAAAGAATCTCTTAAGATTTTAAGGTATATATTTTTTCTAAAATGATAAACCTGGTCAAGATATTTATAAATATCAATGACTAAAGAGAATCATTATGGGAGCATTATGAAAATGCAGGTCAACCTTAAATTGTCACTTCAAGGGACAGAGTAAGGCAGTAGGACATAGTTGGAACCTATAGACTAAGAGTATTAATAACATTGGGTGGACGAGGACCATGAGGCAAAAAAGAGAGAGTGATATGGGGGTTGTGGGGTTGGGAATGAGAAAAGGGGGGAGGAAAGAAGGAAGAAAGGAAGGAAAAAAGAGAGGGAGAAAAGGAGGGAGGAAGAATGGAAAGAGAAAGAGGGAGTGATTGCAGGCAAGCATTTTTGCCTTAGCAACTGTAAAAAAAAAAAGTGTAGTGTTCATTGCAGGTTCACAAACTGTGACTCAGTCTGGCCCACTTGTGTATGAAAACATGGCCCAGGATCTTGTGGTACCTTATTTTTCACAGAGGTTTTTTCTTTTTCATATTGTATCATATAATTAATGCTCTTTATCCTTAAAATACAATGGTCAATATGAAATATACTGACATTTGCCCTATCTTCAGGAAAATCACAAACCATGAAGAAAGTATATATGGGGATGAATACAGATAAGAACAAAAGAAGAAGGGAATAGATATAAACGATCTAAGTCATTTCACTTCAAAACATATGCTAAAATACAATTATTTTTCTAATTTATCATATTTATTAAAAGAACATATATGCTAATGCATGTTGTTTATCATTAGAAAACAAATTGTTTAACCATTAAACCTATTGGTAGTAACACAGTGGTTAATTTAAGAGACAAAAACATTATTTAGTGTGCAATTTCACATCATACTCAAAACAATTCTATGAAAGGTCATAGTAATACCTTTGTTCAAATGAGAAAACTCATGATTAAGGAGAGAATACATTTGTTCACCCAGCTGCAAAATGTTAGCAGCTAGCTTCAAACTAAGTCAAGTGTGTTTACTTTAGTACAGCACTGGACACCGCTGTTTTTCCCATAATCCAGTTAGGGTGGATCGAATATGAGCAATTTGTCCACAATAACCTCCCTTCAAGGGTCACACACACCAAACGGAAATTCATACACATATCTCAGTTTTAAAACTTAGTTAACTTCTAATTTTCCCATAATATTTGGAAGAAAAATGATTTTCTCCATCTTTCTCTCCTGTGTCCTGCTGGTTCCATATCCTCTGATCAATCCTGTAACCCACTCTGGTCTGTATTGTGTAAACTTATAATCAACACCTCCATTATACTTATAAGTATAATCAACACCTCCATTGGTACACTAATTGAAGAGGATTTTTAGTTAGGTAGTTTGTTTTCTGTGCAATTTGCTTAAAGTTTACGTAAACTTTTATCATTAATATTTATTTGCTCCTTGTCTTTTGTTTTACTAATATTTTATAGTCATGTATCTGCAAAAATATTAGATTTCAGGCAATCTGGGCCATTTAAACACGTCTGTTCTGTAAATATTCTTTTTGCACCTATTTGGGAAAAGATTTGCCTCCTATGTAAGAAGAATAAAGAGGGGACATGGTTTAGGAAATTCCTAGCTGGGATGCTGTCAAATTTTGAGAAGTATCTTTAAAAATATCTTGCACCAGTGGTTGAGAGTCCGCCTGCCGATACAGGGGACATGGGTTCATGCCCCGGTCCAGGAAGATCCCACATGCCGCGGAGCAGCTGGGCCCGTGAGCCATGGCCACTGAGCCTGCACGTCCGGAGCCTGTGCTCCGCAACGGGAGAGGCCACAACAGTGAGAGGCCCTCGTACCGCAAAAAAATATATATATATACATCTTGCACCATTACCCAGAAATAAATTATTTCCCATGACTTACTGCAACATGTTATTAAACATTTCCTGTGGTTACTATTAGCCTGGATATTAAAACTTAACATGGTTTTGGACATTACATATGTTTGTGTGTGGGCATGTGTGTGTCTATGAATTATGTAGAAGCAGATATTATATCTATTTAATTATTTATAACTGTGAGAATCCTTTTTTGATATGAAATGTTTCCTGGAGTCATATAATTACTTAGGTCTCAGTATGTGAGATGAGAAGAAACTGGAAATAAATGTAACAAATAAAAATACATAAAATTCTGCCAATTTTCTGACCCAGTAATTGAATGTACATGTTTTCTTGCCCAAGCATTTAAACATAACATTTTTATTAAATACAGAATAAAATTCTATTTGCATTAACTTCTCTTAACATTTAAAAATATCTGTGTAATTTCAAAGATTATCTAACTGAATTTCATAAAGAGTTAGGAATACCAAATTTATAATTTTTGATTCTTAACTTTTAATAAGAATTCTATTGTCTCCCTCCCCTGCAACCTTGCCATTTTTCCCAAATGGGCTTTCCATGGTTCATTAACTCTGAATATGGAATTACATCAGGCAGGCCTATAGCCTATAGGGGAATGAGGCATTTACCCAGCGGACCTATGATGGAATCCTTCAACAGCCAGAGATCCTTCTATTCATATATTTGAAGCCATCTCTTAATTTGCTACTGACTTAAACAACTAAATCAATGACACAAGAAAAGAAACATTAAAATTTTGTTTTACGCCAACTTATTCAGTACCATTTAAGCACTAGTAAATCAGAGAAAACTCATTTGGACTCCAGTACATGATATCAAATGCAACTCTAAAGCTTGTCAAGAAGGGGAGTTCTTTCTTGATGGAAAAAATAGAAAAAATATAGTTACCTTTTTTCAATATGACTGCCACTCATGTCATTGCCATAAAAAATACATTCTAGTTTTGAATCTGATTTTAAAGCAAATATTTGAAACACTATCCACTGTAACAAAATAATTCACACTCATCCTGTCCTCTTGCTGCAGACACAAATAATACAAGTTCTTTTCCATAAAGGGATACTGACTTCAGGTTTCAGCTTCCACATATAAAGTTTGGGGAATTCCCTGGCAGTCCAGTGGTTAGGACTCCGCACTTTGACTGCCAAGGGTTAGGGTTTGATACCTGGTCAGGGAGCTAGGATCCCACAAGCCACGTGGCGCAGCAAGGAGGAAAAAAAAAAGAGTTTTGGAAGTTGCCACTCCTGTACTTAAAGCAAGAAAAATATTGACATCCTGAAAATCAATGACTTTTATTGGATTCATCAGAGAATGGAGGTTGCAAGGCAGACTACCACCTTAAAGACTAGAAAAAAAAGGCGCATTGGGTAACACTGGGGAGATCTGCTTACCTGGGGCAGAAGGTCCTGGAAACATAAACTGGTCGAAACACTTAAATGGTATTTTTGAAGAATTGCTAGAGGTTTAGTATGGACTGTCAGGGAGAAGAGAATAATCATTATGAAATTCACTCAGAGACTTTTCTACAGCAAAGGCCTACACTCCAGAAAAAGACTACCAGAGCCTTTCCCAGTTGGGGAAAGGAAATTTCTCCCACTCCAGCCACCTCTAAGATTTCTGTATCACACAAGGGGGAAAAAATTAGTCAACAGGGGTCAGGGGTTCAAGAAAATAGATTGGGAACACTGCAATCAAGAAAAGGAAGAAGGTGTAGGGAAAATGCTAAACCACTAGAGAAACACGTGTGACAGTCATAGTCCTGAGACCCAGCCTCACTAAGAAATGGAGATATAATCAGAAGATTGCAGAATGCTCCCTCTCCACCTAACCACCATACCAAAAGGGATTCAGTACGCTAACAGCAAATTACAGCTGAATGAGCTGCAAGACACAGACTCTCTGAGGAGTACTTATGGATGCCCAAAGTCAGGAGGAGACAGCAATAAGCACACAAGATGATTTTAAAGACTCGAGCCTCCACTTAACAGCAAAAATTAAAACAGCCCAATTCTTAGCCAGGATAATATACATCCTCACTCTATTTGCTTCAGTTAATATTCACCCTCCCCCCCCCAAAAAACCGTATCTAGCTTTTAAAAACAATTATAAAGCATGCCAAAGGCAAAAGAAAACAACAGAGTCTTCAGAGACAAAGCAATCATCAGAACCAGACTGAGATATGATAAGGATATTAGAATGATCAGGCAGGAAATATATAATGACTATGATTAATATGTTAAGGTCTCTAATGGAAAAAGTATACAACATCCAAGAACAGATGACTAAGGTATGCAAAGTATCTCTAAAAGCAGTAAAAAGAAATGCTAGAAAAAATAAAACACTAATAAAAATGAAGAATGCCATCTACAGGTTCATCAATGGACTCAGAAAGGCTGAGGAAAGAATCAGTGGTCTTGTAGGTAGGGCAACAGGGAATACCCAGTCTGAAATGCAAAGAGAAAAAGGAAGGAAAACCAGAACTAACTTCCAAAAATGGTGCAACAACATAAAAAAAAAAAAAAAAGGAAAATATGTGTAAATAGAATACAAGGAAGAGAAGAAAGAGAAAATAGAGCAGAAGAAATATTTGAAGTAATAGTGGCAAAGATTTTTCCAAAATTAATGATGACCACCAAGCAACAGATTCAGGAGGCCCAGAGAACACCAAGCGGGATATAGCAAATAAACCACACCTAGGCATATCATATTGAAACAGCAGAAAATCAAAGAAAACTTTAAAAGAAGGTACATGAGAAACTTTGATTTATATAAAGAAAGGAAGAGTGTCAGAGAAAGAATAAATGATGGTAAAATAAAACATTTTATTTGTTACTCTTGATCTAAAAGGTAAGTGTTTCTTTAAAAATAATAGTAAGAATATATTAGGTGATTATAGCATATGGACAGTTGAATGACAAATATTACAAGAAATGATGAGAAGGAATCATATAAATCTAACAAAATATGTACAGGATCTGTATGTGGAAAACTATGAAACAATGATGAAAGAAATCAAAGAGTATCTAAATAATTGGAGATATATTCCAGGTTTCTGGATTAGAACACTTGATACTGGTAAGATCTCAATTCTGACCAAGTTGATGTATCGGTTCAATGCAAGCCAATCAAAATCTCAGGAAACCATTTGTAGATACTGAGAAACTGATTCAAAAATTTATATGGAAAGACAAAAGACCTACAATAGCACAAACTAAAGAAGAACAAAGTTAAAGGATTCACACTATCTGATTTCAAAACTTAGCATAAATCTACAGCAAATAATAAAGGATGGTGAAATAAGAGACATATAGAATAGTAGATCAGAATAAAGATCCCAGGATAGGACCCACACAACCATAGTCAATCAATTTTTAACAGAGGCACAAAGGGCAATACAATGAAGAAAGGATAGTCTTTCCAATAACTGGTGCTGGAACAACTAGACATCCATATGCAAAAAAAAAAAAAAAAAGGAATCTAGACATAGACTTCACATATTACATAAAAGTTTACTCATCACATAAAATTTATTCAAAATGGATCATTATAATATGCAAAAGAATAAAACTTCAAAAACAAAACATAGGAGAAGATCTATTTAGATACAATAGTGAAAACATCCCAGAATAAAAAAATTAATAAGCTGGACTTTATTAAAATTAAAAACTTCTTTGTCAAAGATGTTGTTAAAATAATTTTTAAAACAAAGTATAAACTGGGAGAAAATATTTTTAAACTATATATCTGATAAGGGAAATGTATCTAACATGCACGAAGAGCTTGTAAAACACAAGAAAAAAACAACTAAAAAATGGGCAAAATGTTTAAAAAGACACATTAACAAGAATATATACAAATGGAAAAGAAACAGGAAAACACGCTCAACATCATTTGCCATTAGGGGAATGCAAACTAAAAAATATAATAGGTTATTATAATGCCTGGAAATCTAAAAACTGACAATACAAATTGCTGGTGAGATACAGAACAACAGGGACTCATTCATTGCTGGTGACAATACAATAGGGTGTAGCCACTTTAGAATACAGTTTGGTAGCTTTTTACAAAGCTAAACATAGCCTTACCATACGATCCAGGAGTAATGCTCCTATATATTTCCAACAAATTTAAAAACTATGTCCACACTAACGCATGCAAAGGTTTATAGCAGTTCCATTCCTAATTACTAAAACTATGAAGCAATGAAGATGTCCTTCAATAAAGTGAATGGATATGCAAACTGACTAACATCCATAAAATGGAATACTATTCAGTAATAAAAAAGAACAGGGGCTTCCCTGGTGGCGCAGTGGTTGAGAGTCCACCTGCCGATGCAGGGGACACGGGTTCTGCCCTGGTCCGGGAAGATCCCACGTGCCTCGGAGCGGCTGGGCCCGTGAGCCATGGCCGCTGAGCCTGCGCATCCGGAGCCTGTGCTCCGCAACGGGAGAGGCCACAACAGTGAGAGGCCCGCATACCGCAAAAAAAAAAAAAAAAAAAAAAACTATCAAGCCAAACAAAGCCATGAATGAACCTTAAATATATTTTGCTGGGTGAAAGCAGCCAAACTAAAAATGATGTATATGGTATCATTCATTTATTTGAAATTCTGTAAAGGCAAGATGGCAGAAACTATATACACATCGGTGGCTACCAGGGATTTGGGAGGGCAGTAAGAGGACTGACTAGATGACTCACAGGGGATCTTTTAGGGTAGTAAAACTATCCAGGCTGATACTGGAATGCTGGATGCATGACACTATGTATTTATCAAAATCCACAGATAAAGATGTGGTAAAGGGGATTGCACAACTAAAGGCAAAAGGAACTGTACAAAATGACCACTGTATTAATTGATAAAGCTTTTTCTTACAAGGGTAGAGGTTAACCATTCTAAAACCATAATATATGTATACTAGAATTGAACAATTAAGTATATGGCTGGTGGACAGCTGAAGCCCCAGGTTTCTAACCGTTGGAATGTTACAGATTGATAGTAAGGGGAGAAGGTTAGAATGACCCACATGCTAATGGCTTAGAGTCGTAAACATCAGCATAAACTTATGTTTAGCTTAGTATAGACACAGATGGATGCACTATAAATATTTATAGGTTTGTGCCTAAGCATGGATAAATATACACACATATATTCCATTGCTCAGTCAGCTGAGAAGACCTATAAGCAATGACACCCCAGTAGTAAAGAGTACATCCAGAGCTCATATCTTATTTTCTAATACCACTCTCCAATTAAAAGAAAAAAATTGCAGTCCTTGGAGAAATGGTTAATTCTACAACTCAGGCAAGACATATACAACATGGTACCGGAGCACCAGAAAATAAGGAAGCACTCTAAAACACAACAAAATAGAAAACACAATGACTGTTGTATGTAAATAAGACATAGGAGTCAACTGAAAGAGCCCCCAGTGGTCAAGTCTGGAACAATTTGAGCAAAAAATTAGTAGAGTATCGCATTGTAATCCAAAGCATAAATAAATATTCATGAGTCTATACTAATATAAATATATAATTGAATAAATAAATACTCGGAGCGGGGCTACACAAAACTCCCCTGGATAAGAATGCCAAATTATTTAGATTTCTTGCCCTCAAGGAGGTGGAGCCTAACTCTCCACTTCTTAAGTGTGGGTTGCACATAGTAAAATCTTTTCAAAGAAGAGGGAAAGGGAAGAAAAGGGGGTACTTTACAGTAGAGAAAGCAAACACTATCACAGCCAGGTGATCAAGGCTAACATCAACAGTGGTAATTCATGTCGACAGTATACACCCTAGATATGACTTATTGAGAATGGCAATTTACCTTTGTTATCTTCCTCACAAAAAAACAAAAACCCAGTCCAATCATGAGAAAAGTATCAGATAAATCCCAATTGAAGGACATTCTAAAAAATATCCAGCCAGTACTCCTTAAAACTGTCAAAGTCATCAAAAACAATGAAAGTCTGAGAAACTGTCATAGTCAACAGAAGCCTAAGAAGACTTGACTACTGAATGTAATATGTTATCATGAATGTTATGCTGGAACAGAAAATGGACATGGTTAAAACCTAAGGAAATCTGAATACAGTATGGACTTTAGTTAATAACAAGATATCAATACTGTTTCCCTTATTGTGATAAATGTACCATACTAATGGAAGACTCCAATAACAAGTGAAATTGGATATGGGGTATATGGAAACTCTCTGTTCATATATGGATATATGGAAATCCCTGCCACTGCTTTCTAAATCTAAATCTATTTTAAAAGAGAAGTTTATTACAAAAAAAAATATTTTTTAAGATACCCAAGAATGGCTGATGGTGGGAAAGGAGATGAAGGAACAAGGGTTTAAAAATTCACATATAAATTAGTAGACAGGGACTTCCCTGATGGTGCAGTGGTTAAGACTCCGCCTGCCAATGCAGGAGACATGGGTTCAATCCCTGGTCCGGGAAGATCCCACATGCCCCGGGGCAACTAAGCCCATGCGCCACAACTACTGAGCCTGCGCTCTAGAGCCCGTGAGCCACAACTGCTGAGCGCGTGCACCACAACTACTGAAGCCAGCGTGCTCAAGGCCCACATGCCACAGCTACTGAGCCCACGTACTGCAACTACTGAAGCCCGTGCACCTAGAGCCTGTGTTTCGCAACAAGAGAAGCCCGTGCACCACAATGAAGAGTAGCCCCCACTCATCGCAACTAGAGGAAGCCTGTGCGCAGCAACAAAGATCCAACACAGCCAAAAAATAAATATAACTTAAAATAATAATGATAAAATTAATTAGTAGACAGCATTATTTCAGACAAAGAGGACTATTGTCTGAATTACAGTCTGTTGGATGTGGAACAGATCCTATTATTTAATCCTAGCTCCCCCTTCATATAAGTTTATGAAGACACCGAGCCCATGAGAAATAAAGGGGCTTGGTCAAAGTGATGCTTTTACATTAAATACAGAAATTGAATTCCTGAAGATGAGATTGTTACTCTTCACTTTTCTAAAACTCTCTAGTCTAAGAATTATTAAAACTGTTTTATTTCTTCTGCCTTAGACATTTTCCTGAGGTTTACATTTTTATTTTGTAAAATGTACTTATGGAAATACATTCTTAAAAAACTTTTAAAGTGGTGCTAGGAAAACTGGACAGCTACATGTAAAAGAATGAAATTGGAACATTCTCTAACACAATACACAAAAATAAACTCAAAATAGGTTAAAGACCTAAATGTAAGACCGGATACTATAAAACGCCTAGAGGAAAACATAGGACGAACACTTTGACATAAATAGCAGAAATATCTTCTTGGATCCACTTCCTAGAGTAATGAAAATAAAAACAAAAATAAACAAATGGGACCTAATTAAACTCAAAAGCTTTTGTACAGCAAAGGAAACCATAAACAAAACAAAAAAAAACAACCCACAGACTGGGAGAAAATATTGACAAACTATGCAACTGATAAGGGATTAATCTCCAAAATATACCAACAGCTCACACAGCTCAATATCAAAAACAAACAAACAACCCAATCAAAAAAATGGGCAGATGATCTAAACAGAAATTTCTCCAAAGAAGACATACAGGTGGTCAACAGGCACACGAAAAGATGCTCAACATCGCTAACTTATTAGAGAAATGCAAATCAAAACTACAATGAGGTATCACCTCACACCAGTCAGAATGACCATCCTCAAAAAGTCTACAAACAATAAATGCTGGAGAGGGTGTGGAGAAAAGGGAACCCTCCTACACTGTTGCTGGGAATGTAAATTGGTACAGCCACTATGGAGAACAGTATGGAGGTTCTTGAAAAACTAAAAATAGAGCTACCATATGATCCTGCAATCCCACTCCTGGGCATATATCTAAGAAAACCATAATTCGAAAAGATACATGCACCCCACTGTTCACTGCAGCAGTATTTTCAATAGCCAAGACATGGAAGCAACCTAAATGTCCATCAATGAATGAATGGATAAAGAAGATATGGTATATATATACAATGGAATACTACTCAGCCATAAAAAAGAATGAAATAATGTCATTTGCAGCAACATGGATGGACGTAGAGATTGTCAAAGTGAGTGAAGTCAGACAGAGAAAGACAAATATCATATGATATAGTTTTTATGTGGAATCTAAAAAAATGGTACAAATGAACTTATTTACAAAACAGAAAAAGACTCACAGAGGTAGAAAACAAACTTATGGTTACCAAGGGAGAAAGGGGGAGAGGGATAAATTGGGAGATGGGATTGACGTATACACACTACTATATATAAAATAGATAACTAATAAGAACCTACTGTATAGCACAGGGAACTCTACTCAATACTCTGTAAATGACCTATATGGAAAAAGAATCTAAAAAAGAGTGGATACATGTATATGTATAACTGATTCGCTTTGCTGTACACCTGGAACTAACACAACACTGTAAATTAACTATACTCCAGTGTAAAATAAAAATTTAAAAATAAAACTTTTCTTTTTCTTTTTCTTTTTTTTTTTTTTTTTTTTGCGGTACACAGGCCTCTCACCGCTGTGGCCTCTCCCGTTGCAGAGCACAGGCTCCGGACGCGCAGGCTCAGCGGCCATGGCTCACGGGCCCAGCCGCTCCGCGGCATGTGGGATCCTCCCAGACTGGGGCACGAACCCGTGTCCCCTGCATCGGCAGGCGGACTCTCAACCACTGCGCCACCAGGGAAGCCCAAAATAAAACATTTTAAACCTAAATAATAATAAATTTGAAGTATTACCTTCATAAAAAGGGAATACCTCCTCTGTTATTCCTTTGTTAACTTCTATATGTGAGAAAATATCACTCTACAATTGTATATTTGCATAAGAAATTTCTTTGAATTAATGACTCATGTATTTGGAACTGTTGTGGTCTTTAGAATAACATTTTTTCACCATTATTCAAATGAATTAATTTCAATAAATAAAGGATCTGTATAAAAATTTTAAAACCAAAAAATACCAATAGCAATATTATAGCTTTATAGGGCTTCCAAAATATTCTAGAGTAACAGAATTTTATAACATTTCTAGAAATTCTGTTCTAATATTTCAAATCAGTAAGGGAGTACTTTTAATCTAGTTGAAGGAAAAGGTAGAGAGAGTGTTATCCTTTCCCCTTTCCTCATCTGAGACCTGGAATCTTCATAACTGCTGCTTTGTTTTGGCAAATGATTTAACAGTACAGATATCCTTTCCTAGATATATCACAGGGAAAAGATAACAGTCTTTTGTTAAATAGCTTATTGCAGTGATACTTGCATATGTATAAGCACAGGCCAGCAAAGAACTCCATTTTTTAAAAAAACATAGAATCACTATATGCTTCCAAGTCTGAGATAACAATTGATACTGAGAACTGGAACAATTCTTCTAGAAACTAAGAATAGTTGGTCTGCTCTTCTGTATTTTCCCAGCATTTGCACATAAAAGATCCCATTAGGACAGTTTGCTCACACTCAATATGGGGTTCCCCTACTGAACAGAGTTGTACCTGAAGTATCCTCAGAGATGTTTGGCCTTCCTTTTATCAGAGTTACCTTTGCCTCACCCACTGAGCATTCATGGAATGATGTGAAGCTAGGAAACATCCCACTCTCAGTATGAGACACAGGAGCTTAACCAGAAAAGAACACTGAGTTGCAGGTATCAATACTTTGAGTTTCCAAGGCATTTCTATGGTAAGAAATGATGAAGTAATGATATATAATTTGATTTTGATGTGAAACAGATGCATGTACATTAATCTAATATTAGCCCATAATTAAATCCTTAATATTGTAGATTGTTTTATGTATAAGAAACAAAAAAGAATTCATTTTAAAGGGGTTTTAAAATTTTATGATCATGAAAATAGCTTTTTTATGCAAACAGATTCTGAGCGATGGCATGGCCTGTAATGATATTTCATTTGTATTCAGCTGTTTAACCATGTCACTGTTCCACAGTTTCCAGACGAGGGAAACCCTTGCATATTCCAAGCAGGTCTGCTCACTGACATGATATTAATGAATAGCGGCACCACATCAAGTTTGGAGGAGGACCAAGCCACAAGGAAGTTATTTATGTAATTATTCCAGGCTGCAAACCAAGAAGCAATGGCTCTTTAACTGCCAGAGCCAAGAATTAGTAGAGCGAGGAATGTCTTATTCCTGACAAATCAATAAAGGGAGGCTTTTCACTTCATTCCACTGGGGTAATTAAAACATTTGGATCCATGGGGATCCATGGGACACGATGCGTAACAAATTTTAGCCACCACCCACAACCATCTCTAAACAGCACTATAGCCAAGCATTTCCAGAAACTGCAGCCAAAAGGGACAAGGGAAACGTAAAGCAGCATTCTTCATTAATTCATGCAGAGGAGTTCTATAGTGATGGCATATGTTTTGCTGGTATATTTTCTAATTGAAATGAAGTAGTACAAAAAGTATCAATAGGAGCAAGCAACCTAAGGTTTTATCATATGCTCATAGAGAACTGTTCTAGGTGTTACAGTTTATGAGGTCCAAAATTTGACTTAATGGGTTAAATAAGTCTCTGTTGCTGTCTAATAGCACTGTAATTACCAAAAGTAATAATGCATGTAATTTAAAAATAAAATAATAGAGAAGCTTTTTTAATTAAAAGATCTCCATTCTAGTCATTTGAAATCACTCTCTTTAGATGGAAAAAACTACACTTATTAGTTCATGTTTTCTATTTACCACTATTTATTTTGATCTCCTTAAATCAGATATGTATACAGCTCTTTATTGAGTTACTGACTTTATAAATTTCTTATTGGATTCCTAGTGGGATAAATAAGAATTTAGCTTAATTATACTTCTCCCCACTTTCTTACCCTGCTTCTCTCTCATGTACGATATAGGCCCAGATATAAGATTGTTCGCTAAACTCTGGTACATATGTATGAGTCCTAAAATGCGCGATTATAGGCCATTTTGTTCAGAAGCTTTTTTTTTGAGCAAGATAAAATATAGGAAAATACAATAAGATCTCAGTTGTCCAGAATGCTTAAGGAAGCTTGGTGGCATGAGTAAAAACAAAAGGCAAAGACATATAAGAAAAAGTTAGTAACGCTCACTGTATACAACATCACGATAAATATCAGATGTCTTTATAAATCTGTCTTTGGAACTCATTTTGCAAGACAATGCAAAAATCTTATTTTTGTTATGAAGAAAATATTTCTTTAGAATTACAAAATTTAAAAGACATCATAATATTTATGTTATATCAATGGTACTTAGAACTTGGACTAACTTATCCAGTGACAAGATAATATATGAATTTAAAAGGTGCTACATTTCAAGTAATTTAGGTAGAATTGAGGATGATGGGCTCTGAAAACCTGTGCTACATGATTTGAAAAGTGGTTCTAATGGTGACTAAGACAGTGAAGCAGAAGATGCAAGTAAAGAGTTTAAATACCACTGATGAACATAGATGCAAAAATCCTCAACAAAATACTAGCAAAGAGAATCCAACAGCACATTAAAAGGATAATACACCATGATCAAGTGGGGTTTATCGCAGGAATGCAAGGATTCTTCAATACACGCAAATAAATCAGTAATATACCATATTAACATATTGAAGGATAAATATCATATGATCATCTCAAGAAATGCAGAAAAAGCTTTTGACAAAATTCAACACCGATTTATGCTAAAAACCCTCCAGAAAGTAGGCATAGAGGGAACTTACCTCAACAGAATAAAGGCCATATGTGACAAACCCACAGCCAACATCGCTCTCAATGGTGAAAAAGTGAAACCATTTCCACTAAGATCAGGAACAAGACAAAGTTGCCCACTCTCTCCACTATTACTCAACATAGTTTTGGAAGTTATAGGCACAGCAGTCAGAGAAGAAAAAGAAATAAAAGGAATCCAAATCGGAAAAGAAGAACTAAAATTGTCAGTTTGCAGATGACATGATACTGTACATAGAGAATCCTAAAGATGTTACCAGAAACCTACTAGAGCTAATCAATGAATTTGGTAGAGTAGCAGGATACAAAGTTAACACACAGAAATCTCCTGCATTCCTATTCAATTATGATGAAAAATCTGAAAGAGAAATTAAGGAAACACTCTCATTTACCACTGCAACAAAAAGAATAAAATACATAGGAATAAACCTACCTAAGGAGACAAAAGACCTGTATGAGAAAACTATGAGACACTGATGAAAGAAATTAAAGATGATACAAACAGATGGAGAGATATACCATGTTCTTGGATTGGAAGAATCAACACTGTGAAAATAACTCCACTATCCAAAGCAATCTACAGATTCAATGCAATCCCTATCAAACTACCACTGGCATTTTTCACAGAACTAGAACAAAAATTTTCACAACTTGTATGGAAACACAAAAGACCCCAAATGGCCAAAGCAATCTTGAGGAAGAAAAATGGAGCTGGAGGAATCAGGCTCCTGGACATGAGACTATACTACAAAGCTCCAGTAATCAAGACAGTATGGTACTGGCACAAAAATAGAAATATAGATCAATGGAATAGGATACAAAGCCCAGATATAAACCCACGCACATATGGTCACCTTATTTTTGATAAAGGAGGCAAGGATATACAATGGAGAAAAGACAGCCTCTTCAATAAGTGGTGCTGGGAAAACTGGACAGCTACATGTAAAAGAATTAAATTAGAACACTCCCTAACACCATACACAAAAATAAACTCAAAATGGATTAAAGACCTAAATGTAAGGCCAGACACTATAAAACTCTTAGAGGAAAACATAGGCAAAACACTCTATGAGATAAATCACAGCAAGATCCTTTTTGACCCACCTCCTAGAGAAATGGAAATAAAAACGCAAATGAGACCTAATGAAACATAAAAGCTTTTGCACACAAAAGAAAACCTAAACAAGACAAAAAGACAACCCCCAGAATGGGAGAAAATATTTGCAAATGAAGCAACTGACAAAGGATTAATCTCCAAAATATACAAGCAGTTCATACAGCTCAATATCAAAAAAACAAACAAACTAATCCAAACATGGGCAGAAGACCTAAATACACATTTCTCCAAAGAAGATATACAGATTGCCAACAAACAAGAAAGAATGCTCAACATCACTAATCATTAGAGAAATGCATATCAAAACTAAAATGGGGTATCACCTCACACCAGTCAGAATGTCCATCATCAAAAAATATACAAACAGTATATGCTGGAGAGGGTATGGAGGAAAGGGAACCCTCTTGCACTGTTGGTGGGAATGTAAAGTGATACAGCCACTATGGAGAACAGTATGGAGGTTCCTTAAAAAATTAAAAATAGAACTACCATATGACTAAGCAATCCCACTACCGGGCATATACCCTGAGAAAACCATAATTCAGTAAGAGTCATGTACTACAATGTTCATTGCAGCTCTATTTAGAATAGCCAGGACATGGAAGCAACCTAAGTGTCCATCAACAGATGAATGGATAAAGAAGATGTGGCGCATATATACAATGGAGTATTACTCAGCCATAAAAAGAAATGAAATTGAGTTATTTGTAGTGAGGTGGATGGACCTACAGTCTGTCATACAGAGTGAAGTAAGTCAGAAAGAGAAAAACAAATACCATATGCTAACACATATATTATGGAATCTAAAAAAAAAAAAAATGTTTCTGAAGAACCCAGGGGCAGGACAGGAATAAAGATGCAGACATAGAGAATGGACTTGAGGACACAGGGAGGGGGAAGCGTAAGCTGGGACGAAATGAGAGTGGCATGGACTTATATATACTACCAAATATAAAATAGCTAGTGGGAAGCAGCCGCATAGCACAGGGAGATCAGCTCAGTGCTTTGTGACCACCTAGTCGGGTGGGATAGGGAGGGTGGGCGGGAGACCCAAGAGGGAGGAGATATGGGGATATATGTATATGTATAGCTGATTCACTTTGTTATAAAGCAGAAACTAACACACCATTGTAAAGCAATTATACTCCAATAAAGATGTTAAAAAATAAAGTCAAGGGAGATTAAAAAAAAGTTTAAATAAAATTGTTTCATAAGAATTCAGAGTGTTGAAAAATAAATCTGTATTTACATATTACTTACATAAATGCTTTTAAATATGTAATTAAATTAAATATTACCAGAAGTAGAATTTGACATATTTGCCTCTAAATTTACTTGTAGTAAATCTGGCCAAAAAATGTTTTTATTTTGAGAATTTCTCATTTTAAAAAATGGGGGCTTTCTATTTGGGTTCTCTCTTCCTCTCTCTCTCTCCATATATGTATCACAAATGTTACTCCCTCTATTGGTTACTTGTTTGATATATTTATATATTTACAGTATATATTTAAACAATGTATTAATTAGCCTATATTATTATTCTCAAATACATGGTGCCTCTTCCTGAAGAAGGATCAAACCCCCAGTCTTGTTAAAATCTTGTACATGAGAACAATGTGTTACTTCTGGAAATAAATTTTCGAGCTAGTCTGTAAGTCTCTTTTTTCCCTTTCCAGAACCACCAGCCTGATCCAGACAGAGGCTTCTTCATCAGGCTGGATGCCAGAGGGGAGGAAACCTTTGTTTGTGTAAGCTGGCCAAGGTTTAATGATATAGACTTTTTTTTTTCCTACAGTATAACACAGTTCACCTGACTTATACATATGCTAACCTTCATTTCATGAGATAAAGACTGCAGACAGTGTCTGAGGCCTTTCCACAAAGATATGATAGCCTTTACTATTCTCTGCCTCTCTTCATTGTATTTCATCTTGCAATTTGGGCTAGCAGTAAATTATTTTCCATTGTTAAGATTGGAAACATATTCATTCCTGGGTAACCATCTGTAGTAGGCTGAATAATGGTCCCTGTAAATATTAGGTCCTAATCCCTGGATCCTGTAAATGTTACTTCATTGGGGGGAAAATCTTTGCAAATGTGATTAAGTTAAGGATTTTGAGATGGGAAAATTATCTTGACTTATCTGGTGGACCCTAAATACACTCACAAGTATCACTGTAAGAGCAAGTCAGAGGGAGAGTAGACTGACATAGAGGAGATAACAAAGAAAGATTTGAAGATGCTGGTCTTGAAGGCTAGAGTATGTAGTTACAAACCAAGGAATGCTGGTGGCCTCCAAAAGCTGGTAGAAGTAGGAAATGGTTTCTCTCCTAGAGTTTCCAGAATAGTGTGACTTTGCTGAGACCTTGATTTCAGCACAGTGAAACAGTATAATCATTAAAAGTGGAGCTCTACATAAAAAAATAGGTTTGATTTTGATTCCTGGCTCTACATTTTATTAACTACATGATGCACCACAAGTTACATAACATTTCTGAATTTCCTCATATAGGTAATGGGAATAATAATAGCATCTCCCTCATAGGTTTGTTGTGAGAATTAAGTAAGAGTCTCTATAAAACTTTGAGATATTTGGGATGATTGCTATGCCATTTATCAAAATGGATAAAACTGGAAAGATAACTTGCGTGGGGCAGTAGAGGTAGTAATTGGAGATCAAGTGTCCTGTTTTGTAAAATGAATATTTAATATGTCTCTTGGAGAGCCAGCTGATAATATGAAGTAAGAAGGTTGATATGATGTACAGATCTAGAGTTCAGAGAGCATTTAAACTGAAAGATGAAAAGGGATTCGCATCATCAGCATGTAGGTGGTATTATAAAGCATGAGACTAAATGAGATTATCTAGGAAGAATGTTTAGTTAAAGAAGATAAATGGGGCTTCTCTGGTGGCACAGTGGTTGAGAGTCCACCTGCTGATGCAGGGGACACGGGTTCGTGCTCCGGTCCGGGAAGATCCCACATGCCGCGGAGCGGCTGGGCCCGTGAGCCATGGCCGCTGAGCCTGCGCGTCCGGAGCCCGTGCTCCGCAACGGGAGAGGCCACAACAGTGAGAGGCCCGCATACCAAAAAAAAAAAAAAAGAAGAAGAAGATAAATGCTCTCAGGATAGGTGGCTGGAGTTCTTCAGTGTTTAAGGTTGAAGAGGAAAAGTTGTCATCTGAGACAATTTAAAGTGCCAACAAGAGAAATAAAGGGAACAATGAAAAACTATTGCGCAAACTGCTTCAATCAGAATTCAGTTGCGAATAACAGAAACCAATCTATCAGTTTCAAGCAGAATGGGATTAAATACAGGAAATTAGATGCTTACAAATTTGATTGTTGGGCTGGTCTTACAAAAATTACTACCAGAACAAGGTAACTGAGGTTTCCCATCAAGGGAAAAGTTTCACGTCATAAGCAGAAATCTGGTGAAACACATAGGCATCGTCTCCACTTCTGGCTCCCCGTTCCTACTCTCTTAGCCACAATCTGGAGATAAAAAACCACCACCCAGATATAGTAATGTTGCACAAACAGAAAGAGTGTTTCTTGCTCTATGCTCTGCTCCCTCCATCAGTTTCAAATTCCAGATTCACTAGTGCATTTCATTGGCAGTACATAAATCCTTACATCTGTGTATTATATATATGGAAGTTTGGGAAATACAATTTTTAGCAACTGTAGTACAGGAAGGTAATAGAAGAATGTTGGTATAGATATTAAATGAGTCAATTTACCATATGTATCAAAAGAGATTCAACAAGAGAGAGTTATTTCAAGGAGAGATGAGTAGCCAGTTGTGTGGGATGCTACTGATAAGGCAAGTAGATAAAAACAGAAATGATAATTGAATTTGGCATCATTGGAGGTTCTTGGTGATCTCAACAATAGCAGAGGAGGGTGAAAACTTTAGGGATGTAAAGTAGATAGCTAGTGGGAAGCAGCCGCATAGCACAGGGAGATTAGCTTGGTGCTTTGTGACCACCTAGAGGGGTGGGAGGGAGAGACAAGAGGGAGGAGATATGGGGATATATGTATATGTATAGCTGATTCACTTTGTTATACAGCAAAAACTAACACGCCATTGTAAAGCAATTATACTCCAATAAAGATGTTTTAAAAAATAAAATAAAAATTAAAAAAATTTTAGGGAGATGGAACAGGTTGAAGAGTGAATAAGAAGTGAGGAAATGAGATAAGAATGGTCATAACTTATTCTCAGAGTATTTTTTGTGAAAAGAAGTAGAGAAATGGAACAATAGTTAGAGGTGGATGGAAGGATCAATGAAAAAAATGTTTTTTTGTTGGCTTTAAATAAGGTATGTTGGTAAACTGATGGGAATAATTCAGTAGGGATGAAGAAATGATGTTTCAAAAGAAATAATCCTTAAGGTGATAACAACCAAATTAGGGCTTTTCCAAATAGGGAAAATGAAGGGAGACAGCAAAAAGTAAGTCCAGGGTGCTTGCAAGAAACTGATTGTAATAATGGAATGTGAGCCAAATTGGATAAAAAGGAAAATAAAGACAGAAGATGAAGGATGAATAGTAGAAAAGGTCAGTGGCACAATGACTTGGGAGGTATAAATCAGGGCAAAACATCTTGGAGTAGACCAGCTAAAGTCAAGTGTAAATGGAAGTGGTCAGAATGATATGCTTATGGCTGTAGGGTATAATCACAGAAATGAGCGGTAGAAGAGAGTTAAAGAACTTTGTTGGAAGTGAGGAGGTGGAGAATCAGGAGTGAAGGATCAGTCATCATGGCTTCAGCACTGATAAAAGCAGTAGCATGAATGGAGGATAAAAGGCTGCGCCACAGGGAAAAATACAAAAAACAAAAGTGTCTTTAGTGAGTGAGGCAAGGTGGCTTAAAGGTCTAGATATGCAGTGAGACTAGTCTAGTAAAATGATATGGCATGAAGAAGCTGCAATTTTGAAGAAGGAAAGAGACAATACATATAAGATGTATTTAGATTTTTAGTGAGGACTAATGATCATCTATGTAAATTACCACTTCTGGACACACATACACACAGACAGACAACATGAAAGTATTGCATTGCTAAGTCAGAAATCTCATTTCATGGCATAAGTATAGGATTAAAAGTATTGCATTGCTAAGTCAGAAATCTCATTTCATGGCATAAGTATAGGAAGATTTTAGAGCAAGCAAAATTTGAGCTATTATACATTACTTTCAATAATCCTAATAATCAAAGACTTTTTTAAATCCTGCATGTTTGTTAACATGCCGTCTCTCCTACAGTGAATTCCTTGATGGTATTGACTGTTTCACTAATCTCTATGTTCCCAGCAACTGGCAAAATGTCAGGCATTCTGACCCAATATTTGTTGAATCCAAAGTTCTAAAAACCTCAATTACGCAAAGAGAGTCTTCTCAAAATAATGACTGATGTTTTGGGAATTTGAGAGTCTAAATTAGCGATTGCACAGCAAGTGGAAAATGTATTATGTTATAGTGAATCATAAGAAATTTGAATAGCATTTTCACTTATCAAGCACTGTACTCCTTGTAGTTCAATGTCTAACATATTTCCAATTTGGTAAAATAAATGTGATTTGAAAATGTGATATATTCTTTTTGTGCATGCTATAGAAAATAATTATTATGCATATTTTCAAGAAAATCAAAAGATAGGACCCTGCCTGACCCTGGAAATTTGTTCAGATAATCTGTGTTCATGGTTCATTAGTGATATGCTCTACCAAGCTGGTGAATAAATAATCATTTTCATTCCCTTTCACTGCTTCTCCTGATTATGGAGGCCATTAGCAGATAAGAATGACATTAATGCACATTTTGTATAATAAAGATTCCATGAACCTAAGAATCTTATTTTCACTGTCAAGGACCGATAACCACAGTAGTGAAATGATGAATAACAGATAAAAAGCCAGAAATAGCAAAATGCAATACAATTTTTAGTTAAGTGCAACCAGAAATGTGATTTAAAAATGCAGTTATATGCTAGCAGAAGGAGACTGCGGATAATTAAATATAAATGTATAATATGCATATTATATATGTGTAACAACTGTACATAATACAGATGAATTTGGTAGACATATGTATGTATAGTTATGCGTGTATACATATACACATTATAAATACTATTAAGCTATATTTAAGTGTGATTACATGAAGAACAAAATGATGTGCTTAAATCCTTGCCTGACAGATTTATGGCTTTCTTTTACCTTTAGATAGAGCTAAAGTTACTTGGCACAGAGAAATAAATATAGAGCAGACCATTTTAACTCTTGCTCAGATATGCACATACGATTTAATAATGGTACAGACAGCACTGTGCTAATGAAAAGTACCTTGCAGATTCTTGTCTAATGTCTCTGTATCCTTCTTATATTGGTAGAAATGATTTGTGAAGACACTGATTTACCCCAAAATAAATTATCACTCCAGTTGTTAATGGCTTTTTTTAGTAAATACAATTAGGAATATCTACTACTCTTGCAAGAGTGAGAGAGATTTCAACTAAAATGCTCATGCTGCAGAGGGGGATATCTTATTGACATGATGGGTGATATATTTTTAGGTATAATGCACAGGAAAATATCTTTGAAAAATGTTTTATTTCATATGATATTCAGTCACCTATGTGATTACTTTGGTAAGATTAATAAGAAAATAGACTGTGGGTTCCATGTTCTTGTGATCATTATCACTAAGGAGAAGTATGCTCAGAAGTTTTATTTAGGAAAAGAGGATTCGAAAAAATGGCTTAGAGTCCAATGACGTGCATTAACCCTTCACAAGGAAACATATTCTTAACACTGCAGTACCTTTAAAAGACTGGAATAATTTCCTGCTCTAAACAATGAATCAAAACTAGATAAGCTTAGTTAAGCATATAGGAGGGGCCCCAGTTCATCAGGCTGAGGTAATAAAAGAATAAAAAATTGTGATTCATATGTGTTGGATCTTGTTTTAATGAAGAGCTTTTCAGGGAAAATAAAATGACACTTAGCCTTCCCAAAGGAAGTACAAAGAGACAACTGATTTTTTTAATCACTCATGAAGATGCAAATGACAATAAGAAGGAATACTTGAAATAAGTTCAAAGTGATTCCTTTTCTCCCAAGGGAGGTAAAGAACTAAATCAATATTAACATAATCTACATTATACTGCCAACTAAATTTTATAGAAAAGTATGTCAAGATATTTGTATTACTTTTAAATTTTACAATATTTTAATTACAGAAACAATAGTACACTAGATACTATTATACTAGCTAAAATAAAGGTTAATGTTATACAAAATTTGCTTCGACCTTTTTGTTGAAAGAAATAACACATTACACATATTGCTAAGCCTCCTCACTCCATTATGTTTCTTGAATGTTCTCCTTCCCATATTCTACAGATGATGAATATCCTCCTCATGCATATTTTATAATATTATCGTATATGTAAGTATAGATATGTATTAACACATATATATCTGCTTAAGAAGGTACCATTATATGGTCTGAAAACATACAGTTTAAATGTAATCATACTGTAATCATCCTTACACAACTTAGTATCCATGTTTATAACTCAGATCCATGTTAATACCCCATTGGTGGGCATGTACATTGTCCTGATTTCCACCATTTAAATACTGCATTGAAAATCCCTTACATGCCTTTTTTACATGTACAAGTGAGTTTTCTAGGATATACCCATTTTAATGAGCAGTCTACACTCAGATGTATATAAACATGAAATAGTTTTAATTTCCTGCAGTTACTGCTTTCACCCATGTTCTGCTGAATCTCCCTTTCCAGTTCCTTACTTATATTTTGCATGAGTTTCATAAATTCTCACTTTAAAGATAAATTCTGCTTTAAAGCATTAACCACAACCTCCATTTAAATCTCATCTCCTCTCTTCCTTCACCCCAGTTTAGAGATGGGATACTGACTGGTAGGAGAAGAGGATCTAGGTGGCAATGTCTGGCTATAAGATACTTAACTCTAAATCCTTCTTTTCTAGAGATTTGAGGTGAGGAAGAGGAAGAAGTAAAGTCAAAGGGTTTTTGTTTTTGTTTTTACTTAACAGACCTGTTTGTTGTGGTGGTTGTTCATTCTTTCTTTGTTGCTTATTGCTGCTTCTCTGGATAACAATGAGTAGCTGGCAAACCTCTGTGTGGCAGCCTTACAAATACTGGATCTTTTATGGAGGGCTTGATGGATATGTGTCCTTCAGGCAAACACTGTGCAATTTCTTGACCTGTAGAATCTAGATCAAACCCAAATCTTTCACCCGTCTTACCTAAAGCCAGAGCCAATAAACACCACTATGGGAATCCTCCTCAGGGCAGAAAACTTTTACATGGAATACTGCCTAGTTAGTTCATGTTCTTTTAACCCACAAGAAACATATGTTCTTTGCCACACAGCACATGGCAATGTAGTGGGCTTCACTCTCATCCTCTCTTTCTGCCCTATGGTCAATTACATTAATAGTAATCTAATGTTAAACCATCTTTGCATTTCTGTAATGAGCTCTACTGTCATGATGGATTCTTTGTACATTTATAGATTATGTGCATTAATATTTATTCATAAATTTATTTTCTTATGCTGTTCCTATCTAATTTGATGTCAAATTTATATTGGACTTCTACAAATAAAATATTGCCTATAAAACAATGCAGGTGATATTTTTTTAATCACATATTACTTGGGAGTCTATATAAAAATAAAATTTATGCAATTTATTGGATTGTAATAGACTTTTTAAGGTTTTCCACTTTGTCTTGAATTAATTTGATAAAATTTATTTCATCTAAATTTTAAATTCATTGTCATAAAGTTATTTAAAACATAACTCTGGTTTCTTTTTATCTGTAAAGGCTCCCTTTTCATTATTTATATTTTGTCTTTATCACCCTGTTTTCCTGTTCAATATTTCTAGAAGTTTATCTATTCTTAGTCTTTTTTATACTCCATATTGTTTCTTAACTTTCACTTTAATATATTGTTCTATTTATTATTTCTTTCTACTTTCTTTAATTTTATTATTTACTTCTACTTTCTTGAGTTGGACACTTAGCTCATTTACTTTTAATCTTGCTAATATACTCTTTCAGGCCTGTCCATCTCCTTTTAGTCTCTACTTGAGAAATATACCACAAATTTTTAGTATTATTGCTATTGCCTTTCAGTTTAAAATTTTTTTTTTTTTTTTGCGGTACGTGGGCCTCTCACTGCTGTGGCCTCTCCCGTTGCGGAGCACAGGCTCTGGACGTGCAGGCTCAGCGGCCATGGCTCACGGGCCCAGCCGCTCCGCGGCATGTGGGATCTTCCCGGACCAGGGCACGAACCCGTGTCCCCTGCATCGGCAGGCGGACTCTCAACCACTGCACCACCAGGGAAGCCCCTCTTGTGCTCTCTTATGGAAAATGTGCAAGGGTATCTATATATTCATATATCTACCTATATATCTATATCTCTTTATCTTTGCATGTAAATATTTTTTTTCTTTAATTATGTTGTTATGAGTAAAAGCTCACTAAATGCATTGTTCAGTAACTATTAGGAGTCAGTATTACTGACTCAAGGCAATACATTCGGCTTGGGTGGAAATTCAAATTCTGCCACTTGCTAGCTATTTGACCGTGGGAAGATTATGTAATTTCTCTGTGCTTCAGTTTCCATATTTATAATAAATGTGGATGATGATAATAATATTACTTACTTCATAGAGGTGTTGTGAAGATAAAACATGTAAGTTTGTGTGAAACACTTAAGATAGTGCCATGTAATAAACACTCAGTAAAGATTAGCAACCATTATTGTATTGTCCTACCTAATATCCATATTTTTCCTTTCTCCTCTTTTTCTGGGATGTGTTCTTCAGATGAAAAACCTGAAAACCTAAAATCTAATATGTGTGAAAAGACAATGTATACCTTTCTAGATGCTCTAGTAACTTGTGGATAATCTCATGCAATGACCATTGAAAGTCAGATATCCTGAGGGGAAAAACACCCAGAATTTGGATCAGAAGACCAGGTGAAAGTTTTTAACTTCCCCTGCTTATTTGGGTGTCTCTTGCCAAGCTTTTTGAGCTTATCTCCTCAATTATAAAATAAAATATAAAGGAGAAGAAAAACAAGTTTTATTGCAAAGGATGATTTTGATAAATAAACACTAAGTTTTATAGGTAATAGTTGTTAACACTACTCATAATTTTGAAGAATAAGAGAAATGTCAAAATTATAGCTATCAAAAGTAATACTGATTTTTTTTAAAGCAGAGGGAAGTGAGATTAATGTAATATGATCCTTGTGTATGTATAAAACACATCTCCAAATGAAAGGTAATGGTGGCTTTAGAAAGAGACATTGTGATAATTGGGAGCCAGCATGAATTCACTGAAACACATCATAGCAGAGTAGCCTTGTTTCCTTTTTTTTCAAGAACACCAGAACAATAAACCAGGTAATATGGTGAATGTAGAATATCTGAAATTCAGGAAGTCATTTGAAAAAATCTCTCAGAACACTCTTGTAGACAAACTGAAAAACTTAACTAGTTTACTCAGGTGGGTCCAGGATCATAAGCACAAAACAAAAGTCACTTGATAACCAATGGAGCAAATTAATGATTTCTACAGAGCATTACTTTTATCCCTTGCTACCAAAAGTTGTATCTGTTACTTATTTGAAAATAGAGAACACTACCTACCAAATGGGGAGCTAATATGAAAGCTTAAATGTATAGGAGGCAACTTCCTTGAAAAATACAATGAGGAGACACAAGGATTCTCACATTCAGAACAGAAAATGTGTTACAAATTAATACAGAAGATCAAGTTGGTAAAGAGGAACTTTTTGGTCACCACAAAAATAAAACATGGAGAGATACAAGTTAGCTGCTGTAAGAGTGAAAAAGACAGGGATGTTAAATGGCAAGAGAAGATATTATGCATAAACCATGTCACATCATTGTCCAAAATGCCAACAGGCTCTGAGACTACACTGCCATAAACTTGTAGTATTGAGACTGAGGGAAGTCATACTTCCTTTCAACCTCAAGGTGCTATATTATTCATGCATGATTTTTTTTTTTTTTTTTTTTTGCCCAGAGCAAGGGATTGCATTTTCAGATAGACTTTTACAATCCAGAGAATATTCAGACAGAAAAGGACAGAGTAGTGGAAACCTTAAAAGCACCTGTGAGAATTACTTAACTGAGCTGGAAAATTTTAAGGTAAAAAAGTGAGAGAGAAATATTTATTTATATATCAGGAGAGCTACAGGGTGAAAACAAGAGTGTTAGACATGGTCTGTGTAATATTACAGTGGGAAAAAAGAGGTTATGTGTAGAGTTTACAAGGTATTTGACCAAAACACATCACCAAAAATAAAATGAAAAACTCTCGCAATAGCTAGGATCACACAGACCTGGAAAGAGCTACCTTTGACTGGTGAGATATTTTTGTCACTGGAATTGTTCACAGACAGGTAGTACAGTCACTTACAGAAGTAAACCTCATAAGGGCTTGAACCCTCTTTTGTTTAAGATTGTATAATTGTCTATCAACTTCTTTCTTCTTCCTTTGCATAGATTTTGTTTTCATTTGTCTCCCTTTTTCCATTGGCTATACTGTTATAGGCTGATTTGAAACATATCACACTAGTCTCATCTTTCATGTTTCTTTTTCCTCAGCTCTTTTCTATTACTCTCCATTAAGTCTCCATAAGGATTTATGTATTTGGCTTAACTTTGGTGCCTACAGGCATATGCTTGTATCCTTCACCGATCTGTTTTATTGCTAATAAGCCACATTTTTTAAATGCCAGACTCAACATTCTTTTATGCCATTTTATAACACTTCCAGTAGTTATTCTGAAAAGCATTCAACAGCTTAATTTTTAAGTTAAATTTTACAATATGAATATATGTCCTGGTGAACCAGACAAAAAGCATCTCTGATGTATCACTGAGTTGATGTGAGTCTGTATTTCTCTGGACTTCATTTATTTTTTAACCCATTATTTGATTAAGATGAAAGAGTAGAAATTTCCACAACAGTGTGCATGCTAATGTAAAATTCCTACATATGTTTATAAACTATATTTTTCTAATTATGAAATTATAATTATAGAAAATTTGAAAATTCAAAAAGTATGAGGATAAAAATTAGATTACTTATAATCTCACCACTAAGAGACAAAACCGTTTAACATTTTATTTTCTGCCTACCTTTTTCTATGCCTATTTTAACTTAATTATACACACACACACACACACACACACACACACACACACACACGCACAAATGGCTTTCTACACAGTTCTCTCATCGTTACATGCATATAATCTATCCTATGCTTTACAACGTTCGCAGACATCACTTAATGAGTGCAACTTACCTTAAATCCACGTGTCATTTCTGCATTTAGATTATTTCTATTTTTTATTATTAGAAATAGTACATCTATGAATAAATTATTGCATAACACATTATATATATTTAGAATTATTTCTGAACCAGAGTATGCAGACTTCAAAGGGATTCATGGGCACTCCTCTCAAAGTTAAGAAGGGTTGAACTGGAATGCTGAAAAACTAGAAATAATCTTCAATTTAGAATCAAAATATGTGGACTCAAAAATTCAGTATTTTAATCAATGAAAGTTGGACAATATTTACTCTCATATAATTGTTGTAATAACCAAATGAGGTAGTATTTGTGAAAGTACATTGTAAAACATAAATATGCGTAACAGTCCTTTTAATGACCAATGAAAGCTTAGAAAAAATCATTTATTTGAAGACAAATTTGTGCTATGATATTATACAGTTTTGTGCTTCATGTGTGAAATTTAATGCTGTGAAATGTGTGAATTTGTTTTCCTAAAAAGGGTGGGGTGAAATTCATGCTTACATAAGATATTGATCTTCAGAGACCTATTCACGAGTTTACCAGCTCTCTTTGCTATCTACTTGTCAAATAATTATAAAAACTCTAATTGGACAATATCCAATTTACAATACAATTATGAACTAACCTAATTAATATTTTGAAATTAAATTGGACTGTACAAGAGGGATATGCAAGGATAATTTTTTTTTTTTTTTCGCGATACGCAGGCCTCTCACTGTTGTGGCCTCTCCCGTTGCAGAGCACAGGCTCCGGACGCGCAGGCTCAGCAGCCATGGCTCACGGGCCCAGCCGCTCCGCGGCATGTGGGATCTTCCCGGACTGGGGCACGAACCCGTGTCCCCTGCATCGGCAGGCAGACTCTCAACCACTGCGCCACCAGGGAAGCCCCGCAAGGATAATTTTAAATGACAATCAGGAGATTCCTCAGGCTCTCTCAGATAAAGGCTCTTTCTTCAACAGGTAAACTTTAGCCCCACTCATTCCCTAATCCTCATGTAAACTAAGTTTATAAGTAGTCTCAGATCAGCAGCTTCCCTCTTACTCCTACTATATGACCAATTCAGTAGATGTCATAGCACAAAAGGTTGACTTTTAGATTAGACTCATAAGAACAGGGGATCTTACCCAGTACTAAGCTTTACTAATTATTTCAAGTATAATCATGAGGTACAGGCAAAGCAGAGAGAGACGCAGTGTTGCCAGTGCTACAGTCCTGGTCCTTTCTTGCCACATTAGACTGCTTTCTATTTTCTAAGTGATGTATGAAGCCATATCCCTTACATGAAAGGGAGCTATTTTGGTCTTGAAACATCTCCCTTTTATTCTCCAATAGTTGGAGAACTGTGTGACATACTCCAGGACCTAGATAGACCAAGCACATCTTGCTAAAAGCATTTCATAGATGCACACTCTCCCACTAGCAAATACCATTAATGTGCCTGTCAAGAGGCCTATCAATACCATGTTTTCAAGGAGATTTGGCCACACACCTAGTTTTTGTTTGTGATTTTTTTGTTGGTTTATTTTGTTTTGGTTTTTCCCATGTACACTCTCCTAATGGGAGAGAATGGATTGCAATACTGCTGTTAACTCTTTCCTGCCCACTAAGGGCTCAGCTTTGAATTAATACTACCTTAATAAATATTTATAGACTACCTACTCTGCAACAGAAATTATATTAGATGATTGTGATATAAGGGTAAGCAAGGCGAGGAAGATCTTTCCTTTTGAGGGGCTTACATTCTAAGGAGAAGAAACTAGTAATAAGGACATAAACTAGAGATCATTGCAAATTGTGATAGATGCTACGAATAAAATGAAATAGCAATAATATTAGAGAAGTAGGGTGGGATCAGGGTAATTTTGACTGGGAAGTCAATAAAAGTCTCCTTAAGGAGTTGTTTTTGTGCTCAAACTTTGGTTTCCCAATATCAAATCAAGTATCTCACATATAAATTGGAGCCCTGCCTTTAAAGTTGATATAGCCTGGGGGGTTCCCTAAAGAAAGCCTGATTCAACCTACCATAATCCCTGCTACTGATTGTGATCCTATTTCCAATATTCTGATTGCAAAGAATCATTATGCTGCTAGTCCAATTTAATTCAAGACATGCCTAATATTTCTACTTCTACTGAATCCCTAACAGTAGACTGAAGCTCCTGAGATGAAACTGGAGTTCATATACCCCTTAGAGATGTCACACTTTGAACTTATGCCTACTCATCCTTGGGACAATAAATACGGCAGTTCCCAGGTTTCTCCCACACCTTTACTCAACTGGATGTTGTTAACGTCACAGTGTGACTTCTCTCTGAGCCCATAATAATAATTATCACTATTATTTAAAGTTATATTATCCTGAAATATATCAAGCAACAAATATATATACACAGTTAGTATATTGGTATATAAACAGTTATAAACAGTTAGTAGATTGCTATATAATATTTATTGTTAATGATCTGTGGGCTATCTATGAATAATGCTAAGGAGAGTAGTAAAACCAGTTTGTATTTGAAAAGGTGACATCTCTCCTTTGAAATGGGACAGTTTCAATTTTGGAGAAACATTTTAGTCTTCAGCTAATCTTACCTGTCTATTTGTAAATTCTAATTCTCAAACAATAGGCCTTGAGAAACACCACAGTCCAGGAGAAAATATTGCTAGACTAATAAATTCATTTTTAACACATTATTGACCACAGGATTTTTGCAGAAACTAACGCCTGTGGTGATAATACATCTCTGGTCACTAATGTGTTAAATACCAGAAATTGAGAGAAAATTTAGATGTACAGTCATAACTGCTCTTTTTCAGTCACATTCCATAGATTTCATTATCAAACACTGTTAGCTCTAACTTCTAAATATATTACAAATACATCTATTCATTTCTTACTACCTCCACTACTATTCCTATAAGTTAACTCACCATCATCTAGCATCTAACTTCTATCACCACTGGACTCCATGGAGCCATGCTTTGTGCCTAATACTCAGTTCTTCATGCAAATAATGTCACTCTTTCATAAAAACTTTGGATTTTGGAAAATTCAAATGTATACGAAGTACACAAAAGAGTAAAACAAACTCCAAGTACTCATCACCCAGCTGTAACAATTATCAACATTCTGCCATTCTCTACCCAATCCTTATTCCTTACCTGATAATTCTAATAATAAAATGGTCATATTTATTCTTGATTCATTTTGAAGTTCATTTTATGGAGTTAAAAGCTCATGTGTCTTTGCTATACCAAAAGCTGGAACTTGAACCTATCCTATTCCATTTCTATTGCCTTTCATTGCAGGATAATTTAGCAAGGCTTCTGCCTTCAAAATTATCCAGGTAGGAAGCAAATCCACATGGGTGACAAATTCCAGGGGACACGTCAAGTTTTCAATTTCTCTGCCTACAGAAACCATACTACCCTACTATGGTTCCATACAGCACCGAGGCCATCAGTCTGAAGGTAAAATGAGTGATATATTAGTTGCAGGGGCAACTCCAATCTCTATAAGTGTTTCACTTAGTTCTCTGGGGACTTGCCCTTCTCTTTTCCCACAAGGATAAGAGTTGCACTGCCCTCTACGATATGAATAGAAAGAACAAGATAGATAAACATTCTCGAGTATACATTATTCCTTAAAAAAGTTACCATAGCTTCATATAGCTTTGAAGTATTGCCATTTTAGTCCCCAGATTTAAACTTTGCAGGATGAAAGTTCCATAGCTACAAACAAAACTGAGTAATAAATCATGAATTCATACTTTATATAATTCACAAACATCATATCTACAATACATAGTATTTACTTATAACGAGGACCATCTGAGAGCATGTTCTAGTTAAGCTTTGCTAGTTACTTTAAATAAGATTTCTTTATCACTGTTCAAGGGGGAAAGAAGCTTGGGGAGGTGAAGGAACCATCACTAATAGGATAAAATTAAAGAAAGGAAAAGTAGTCTATTACAGGAGAAACAATGCACTGACAGTGAAATCTACCATGTTTTTGAGTAAGTCCCCATGGACATTATGGGAACAGTATCTTCTAGATAATTAATGGTAGTGTGACCTCGTTGATAGAGCATATAAATGGGAATTGTGGGGAAAAGTTTCACTTTCAATTTTATTACCTCTTTAGGACCTCACAGAAAAAAAAAAAAAAAGACTTGAAACATTAATCTGAGCAACACAGTACCTGGGTATATTTATTTATCCCTGGTCACTGTCTGTAAACATAAACAAGTACTTCTAAATCATACTTTCCGAAACCTAGAAGATGGTGAAATTATTTTTCTTCTTCACCATTTTTGAAAAGTTTTTGTTTTTTCTATGCTGTATTTAGCCAAAGGCAAAAAGAAGGAACACTGATAAATCAATATTTCAAAATATGGCAATGTCTGTAATAATTGCCTAACCTAGAAAACTAAATACTTCATCCATGACATTAATTAAAACCCTTTATCTTAAAAAAAAAAAAAAAAAAAAAACCCTTTATCATCTGAAAAACTGCTAGATGATCTTCTCCTCACATCTTGAAGAAATAATAATTTTTACTTGTGTTAGTCTGGGTCAGGCTAACTATTTTAACCAACAATACCCAAATCTCAGTGACCTTAACACAATAAAGGTCTCTTGCTTCTACAGTGCAATATGGTGTGTATGAGGCATGGGTGGGTAGGAGTACTTTACTCGATGCAGTTATTCAGAACCCACACTCTGTTGGTCTTTTGATGTCACCATCTATAGAAGAAAAAAGAGTAGACTGGATATGTGGAGGATTCTTTTTCCCCAAGGCCTATAAGTGACATACATTGCTTCTGTCCACATTCCATTGACTTGAACTATTCACATAGCCTCAGCTAGATGCAATTGAGATGTGTAGTGCCAAAAATGTACCCATAAAAAAGTCTCTAAGAAGAAATTCTCTGACTAGCAAGAAATCACACTTAAGGCAAAAAAAAAAAAAAAAACATTTTGTTTATAAAGTATAAACTTTAATTTGCAAACCTGGAGCCCATTTCTCTGCTTTAGTCAAGAGGGAATTGGTTAATTTTAATTCAGTGCACACAGGAAATAAGTACGTGGACTTCTAGCCATATTTTTTTACTTAAAACCACAAAATACAAAGATTATACATTTATTAAAATATTCTGGGTTTCCTAAATGTGTGTGCCTGTTCGCTACCTCCACTGTTCTGCACGTGTGTGAGTCCCGCTCCTTGAGGGTGAGCATGACCTATGACTTCCTTCTAGAAAAGAGAATATGGTAAAAATGATGGCATGTATGTAATTATGTATAAATGAATATGTAATTATATTACATAGGATTATTAACATCTAACTTGCTGGAGTCTCTCTCTCCTTTATTGGCTTTGAAGGGACAAGTGGCCATGCTGGGAAACTCCACATGAAATGAAATTGAGGATGGTTTCTAGGAGCTAAAGGCAGCCTTCATCCAACAGCCAGCAAGAAACTAAAGCCCTCAGTCTTACAGCTGTGATGAACTGAATTATGTCAACCTGAGTGAGCCAGTCAACACTCAGATGAGACTGAAGCCTTAGCTGACATCTTGACTGCAGCCTTTCAGAGGACCCAGCTAATCTGTGCTGAACTCCTGACCACGGAAACTGTGAGATAATAAATATGTGTTGTTTCATGCTGCTAAATTTGTGGCAATAGCATTATGTAGCAACAGATCACTAATACACCTGTCAAGAGCAAGACTCAGAATTTTACGTAAGTGAGGACCAAATGCTTTGAGTAGGGGGGAAGTTGGCCCCTTCTCACCCCAAAGGATTGTGGGAAGGAAAAACAGTCAGGGATCAGAAAGTGAAATAGTTATGCTTTGTGTCTGACTTTTCCCTTCACCAAGAAAAAGGGCTGTAATTCACACAAATAGGATATTACTGAGAGCACAAGAGAGTCTTGCCCTTCTTTCCTGTTTAACATCCTGTAAAGACATCACCTTTTAGTTGTCCTCTGCGCTGTGCTCGTTTAGCCATGGAGCAGAGCACTGATCTGAGAGCCAGATAGCCTGCCATGGAATCTGCCAAGGCAAGAGTAAGTGGACCCCACAGAAGAAGCTGGGGTAAACTCTGGGAACACAGGAGACGTGGCAGAGATGCAAAGGCCCACAACCAGCTAGAGCAGAGGTGAGGTTAAGATAACTGAGGGTAATCCCTAGACTCTGATCAAGCCAAGAGATTATATACTCTGAGTTTTTTTCACCAAAAACTTCAGAAGCAAATGCAGGTAGAACAAGCAGCAATCAGGCAAAAAATGGAACATTTCTCAGGAGACCAAAATACATACGTCTCTACGATCCAGAGTCATTCCATTCTTTAGATCACATAAGCCCTCCCACCCTTCTCTACACATTCTTTTGATATCTTACAGAGAGAAGCAAGCAAGAAAAGAAGACAAAGAGGATGACTTTCTAAGAGAATCTGAACAGCTCCTATACATAAATTTGTTTAAATTATCAGCCAGAACTAACAGCATTAAAAACTTGTTTTATGTCCCTATTGTGTTGCTGTTTACATTAATCTACGGACTGTTAAAACTCATAGACATACACATAGAAAACCCTCAATGTTACTCTAAGTATGATTTAAAATAATTTTTTGAATTCAGTCTATCTGGATGAGCTTTTTGAAGTCATTTAACCTAAGTAAAAGTTTCCCCTTTATTAATAATAGTAATAAAACAATAACAACACTTGTAGCAGTTACTATATACTAAGCTTCCTCTAAGCAAACTTATTTGATTAATTCATTTAATCCTCACAACACTTATTTTAGGTAGGTTCTATTACAATGACCACTTTTTAGATAAAGCAGAGGTGAGAAGAACTTGTCTCCCCAGAACCATTCCTTTTTCTCTTAGTAAATGTCCTGATTTTCTTTTTTTTTTTTTCTTCACTTCTTTCTTTCACTGGTCATGTGTATTCCAAGATCCTATTACTTAATGCTCAGACCTCACAGATACCCAAATAGATGTCACCACCTAAAGTTCAGTTATTTGAGAAGAGCCTTTGATTCACATTTATCTATTATTAGAGAGAACAATACTATTATCATCATCAAACATAAATATTTATGTAGCTGTTTGAATATTATTCTGGGTAAACTTTTAGAAATGAAATGAGGTGGACAAATGACATGACTGTGTGAAACCTGGATGAAGATTGCCAAATTAATATCTAGAAAGCATTTTTACCAGTTTATAGTACCATCATCAGTATAAGGAAATATGTACTTTAATTTTTAGTAACAAATACTAGGTATTATCATGGAAATGCTTTTGCAACCTTATAAAATAAATATTTTGGTGAAATTCAAACTATTAATTAGCACTGAAGCTGAGTATTTTACATTTGTTGTACATACATTTTTCATCTTGTTTCTTTACAATATTGATTTGGAAGAGTTTTTCTGTATAATATACATTAATTTTTTATCATATAAACTGAAGATAGTTTTCCCAACTTGACATTTGTTTTTTAACTTACTTGCATTAAGAAATAACAAGATTTTACTGCTTATGTTTTAAAAATAATTAGAAACCAACTTTATTTACATTTTCCTATGTTATTTCTTCATTTAAGTTTATGATTATAAACTTATTTCACTATTAGACCTATATTCTGTGTCCTTCAGGTATTTTTATAGGGGTACAGGACAGAATGCCCTGCCAGAGTGCATATGCCAGTATCCTCAGTAATGTTAAGGTTGAGAAACATGTATGTTGTAGGAGAGGGATTCAAATTAACACCTTTGCACATACCCTGAGCTTTGTGGTTAATCTGTTAAAAAGTCTACCCAAAACATGAATTATATCCATCAAACAACTGTTTTATTTGCCCTAGTATTATACAAAGGAATGAGGCAATGCTTTCAAGTAAATAAAAGCTATAAAGTAAATAATTTTGTGTTGGAAAAATAATATTATTGGGTATTACATTAATAAAATAAGATCACAAGCTTCTTGAGGATAGGAACAATGTTCATTTCTTTCATCACTATTTCCTCAATACCTTACACGTGATAAGACAATAAGCAATAAAGTATACAGAGTGAATGAAGTGCAGAAACATTTTTTTAACACCTGCTGGTGTTTGTAATTGGATGAGCATAGAAATTGTAATAGATAAATGCAGAGATAAATCTGCCTGATTTTGAAAATAAATAGTAAAAAAGAAAAGTTTCTTAATTTCAAAATAAAATTCCTGTGTTTAATATTCAACTTTCTGTAGAAAGCTTTATAGACGTTCCTGGGCATTAAGGAAAAGATTCTCACCCCCAACGGAGGATTTGTTTTGGTCTATATTCAGCAGTAGGAAATGAAAACTTCTTTTTGTGTAGTTAGTAAATGAAGTGTGACGCTTCTTTCGCAGATTAATGCAAAAACAGTTCCTAAGGCTTAATGCCAAAAGGAAGAAAAATAATGAAATGACTTACATATAACTTCTCTTCTGAAAATCAGTGAAAGAGTGGAGGTGCAAACAGTGCTAGGAAAATAGATAAGAGCACGTATTTTATAAACTTAGTTTAAAAAGTATGAGGTACGTACTGTGGAATGAAAGCAGCTTCTTAATCTAAGAATTATCAAGCTTCAGAACAGAAAAGAAAAAAGTTTTCACTAAAGGGCTTCAGGAAATAAAATTGATCCTAGAGAAATATTTAAGTGACTTCCAGAAAACATTAGAAAAGAGAAAATGTGTTAGAGAAAACGTGAGTCAAAGAACGTGTCTGTGCTGAATCTCTCATTGTTCTCCCCTACCACCACTGCCTTGGCCTCAGTCTCAGTCTCATTACTTGCTTTCAGTAACTGCCACCACCCATTTGATCTTTTATCCTTCTGATATCTCCAAATCAACTTATATAGTGAAATGCACCCCAAAATAGACACTTTTTCCCTGCCCCCCAAATAAACACTAAGCCTTTTGTTTATGTTTTCTTTCTTTACATAAAATTTAAACCCATTTATTATGGAAAGACAGAGCCAACACAAACTACCTATCTGGCTACATGGACATAGCACATAATTCTTAGCACGTTATAACTCAAGAGGACTGCTAAGGTGATATATGAAATTTGAGGTAAATGTAAGACTTCCCAAACTTACTCCAATTCGTTAGGAACCTCTCTTTCGTTAATCTGTGATTCACTAAACTGAGTTAGTGAGTTTTTCGTTCACATGCCCTATCTCTACCCTGAAGATTGAATCAAGGTGGTTTTTTTTTTTTTTTGAAGAGAATTCTTGACAATCCTCTCTTTGCCTTTCCTGAAAGTAATTTTATTTGCTCTTTCTCTCTCTTTCTATCTCTGTAATGCTGTGAGTGAAGAGCTCAGCATCTAGAGATGGACTGTGGCTAGAAACATACTTATTTTCCTACTTGTGTTTTTTTAAGGCACTTTAATTCATCCCAAGTCTCTCTACATAGAGTGAAAATCACTGCTCAATGCATCTGAATACAGTCTATCAGTTCACATTCTTTCTTTTTTTTCTCTTTTGAGATACCTTCCCTAGAACCATTTATCCTCTCATTCCAATATTACTGTTTGTTCTCTAGTCGATTTATCTATGTTCACTTTAATTATAAAATGCTATTTTGTGACCCATTTTGTAACTTATGAATATGATATATATATATATTTCCATTATCTAAGAATATTTCTTTCTCTAGCATCATTCCTAGTAATTCAATACTATTAATTCTTTCAATTTTGTGATGGATATTTTTCATTCATCCCTTAAAGGAAATTTACTCATTCTCGATCCTTCTCTGTTCTCTGGAAGTATGACCCTACGGACTATATCAACTGGGCTCTTGCCAATACAGAAGTGAGACTATACTTGGTACCTTGTGAAGAGCAATTTCTTTGGCTATCTAACAACATTCACTTATTTCTCTTCTGTCCCATAATTAAATACTTCTTCCTGATCATGCTCCAGAGGGATGAAGAGGGATGTATGGTAGAAGGAAGAAATTTATGAGTTTTATTTATTTCAGCTCTAGTCTATTTCATACTCTGTAATGGTTGGTAGTATTAACTTTGTTATTTCCAGCTGAACAATAACCCTAATTGGATTTCCTAATGAGATCCTGTTTAGGATGTACACATGCACATCAACATCCATAAGAGCCAGAGTTTAGCATGGTATACTGTGATAGAAAATAACCTAAATTAGGGATATCCTAATTGTGGCCCAATTCTGACATAAATAAAATGACTTCAGGAAAGTTTCCTCATCACACTGGCCTTAGTTTTCTCATAGAGAATTAAGAAAACTGTATTATTGATAAAGATGCTTCCAGCTCTAAATTATTGCCTGTAATTTTTAACCCCATTACCATAAAACCACTATTATGGGTTGAATGTGTCCCTTAATATTTGTATGTTGAAATCCTAACTCCCAGAACCTCAGAATGGGACTTTATTTGGAAATAGCATTGTTATCAAGGCAATTAAAGTTGAGATGAGGTCATATTGGGGTAGGGTGGCCCCTAAACTAGTGTGACTGGTGTCTTTATAAAAAACAGAAAAGTCACAAAAAGAGGCAGACACACAAAAAGAGAAGATGATGCAGAGACACAGCAAGAAGAAGGCAATGTACATGCTAAGGAACAGATGTTGCTACCAGAAGCTAGGAGTGAGCCCTGAAACGGAGCCTTCCCTAGTGCCCTGGGGAGCATGGCCCTGCCAAAAACTTTATTTTGGACTCTTAGTCTCCAGAACTGTGAGACAATAAGTGGCAGTTTTTCTAAGCTACCCAGTTTGTGGTACTTTGTTATAGCAGTTCCAGGTACTTTGTTATAGCAGCACCCACCTCTGGGTTCCCTTTTCTGACTTGCTTCGTAAATCCAGTGGTGAAAATCCTTCCCTCCACCAGCACTGTTCTCTTCCCGCACCCTTCCTAGGTCCCCAGGAGAAGGCGAACCAAAACAAGTGGTCCTTCTACAGTCAGTTTCCGTGGGTATGAACTGGATTATGTCACGTACTCTTTTTTATGTTTAATTAAATAAAATATATTTATTAACTGCAGTACCATCAATTATTAAATCATTAAGCAAATCCTTGAGAAACAAATGCCTATTCCCCATCTACTATGTGCCAGACTATCCCTATATGCAATCAGTTTCAAGAGTATTAACATAATATATACCAGCACACAATATGCCTAAGTATATCTAAAATATTCAACAAATAAGTTAAAATGCTATATTAAGAAGCTAATATTATTTTAATAATACTGTATAATAAGTATGAGAAATATTAAGTAAGCTTACTGCACATACATACTGGGCAAATCTAGAAGACACCGGCCTTCATGCCACTTTCTCTAATTTCACACTTGTTTTATTTTGTTTTTCCTTTCTTTCTGGAGGACTATAGGGTTATGCAATATTTTATGTCCTGCCTTCTTGAATTTTCCAATTTCACAGTGTTCTTTTATTTTGAAGAAAGTAGTAAATTGCTTTTTGGTCCATCCAATTGAATTATCACTTTTCCTATGGGGCTGGGAAACCACTTTTCATAACTACTGGGTCTTATAGTAGCTGGATTTACAGACTTTTGAACTCCTTAATATTATAGTTTATAAGGATTAACTTCAATTTTAATTTTTTCAACTAAAATCTTACAATGACTCACACCTGTCAGAATGGCTATTATCAAAGAAATAAGAAATAACAAGCGTTGGCAAGAGCATGAAGGAAAGCGAACCCTTGTGTACTACTGGTGGGAATGTAAATTGGTGCTACTATGGAAAATTTTGGAGGTTCCTCAAAAATTAAAAAATAGAACTACCATATAATCCAACATTTCCACATCTGAGAATTTATCTGAAGAAAATAAAAACACTAATTCTACAAGATATATTTTTTCATATATATATGAAAAAATGTATATATCTCTATATATGTATATATGTGTATATATATAAATGTATGTATGTGTGTGTGTGTGTGTGTATATATATATATATATGTATATACCTTCCTATATTCATTGCAGCATTATTTACAATAGCCAATATATGGAAGCAACCTAAGCGTCCATCAGTGATGAATGGATAAAGAAGAAGTAATTTTATATATATATATATATATATATATATATATATATATATATATATATAAATATATATAAATATTACTCAGCCATATAAAGGAATGAAATCTTTCAATCTGGGACAACATGGATGGATCTAGAGTGCATTATGCTAAGTGAAATAAGTCAGACAAAGACAAATACTGTATGATTTCACTTATATGTGGAATCTAAAAAACAAATAAACAAACAAAACAGAAACGGAAACAGACTCATAGATATAGAGAACAAACTGGTGATTGCCAGAGAGGAGGGAGTGGACAGGCAAAATAGGTGAAGACAATTAAGAGGTGCAAACTTCCAGTAATAAAATGAATAAGTCACAGGGCTGTAATGTACAACATAGGGAATATAATCAATAATATTGTAATAACTTTGTATGGTGACAGATGGTAACTACACTTATTACATTACTTATTAATACATTAGTGTATTAAGATACTGAATCACTATGTAATGTTAATGAAACTAATGTAATGTTATAAAACTAATGTAATGTTATAAATCAATTATAATTGATTGTAATGTAATGTTATAAATCAATTGTAATTTAATATAAAAACGTTTATGATGAGGTAAACACTTAGGACATTGATATAGACTGAATGTTTGTGTCTCCCCAAAATTCATATGTTGAAGCCCTAACCCCTTAGCGTCATGGTATTTGGAGGTAGGGTCTTCAGAGCTAATTAGGTTGAGATAAAGCCTTGACTATGAGAAGTAAATGTCTTTTGTTTAAACCACCCAGTCTGTGATATTTTTTTATAGCCACCCAAGCTGACGAAGACAAATATGCTGGACACTTACATATGTTATGTCATTAATCCCTAAAACTGTGATGTGTGTGATGGTTAGGGTCCCCACTTACAGATGAAGAAACTGAAGATCAGAAAAATTATTTGGCCCAAGGTACCAAGGTAAGTGATTGAACCAGGATTTGGAATTCAGTCAGTGTAATTTACTGTACAACTCAGCATAAGACAACTAATGTCACTACACTGACTACATTTGAAAAAAGCAATTTCATTCAGGTGGCTTGTATCATTTTAGGGGAAAGTGATAATATCCATCAGTTTTTTTCATATACTGAAAATAAACAATATTACCCTTAAGAGCATTACAAATATTTGGGGACCTCAGACTTAGAAGTACAATACTGGATTTACCTGTCCTAATATGCTGGGTATACTATCAAAAAAGAAAGTTTAAATTTCCTTTTCATGGATATATGAGTCTGACTTCACTTTGGTTCTAGCAGCCAATTAGCATTTCTTTCACTTTGCAACATGTACAAATCTTACCTGCTCTGTTCCCTTCTCTATGATACTACTTTTATTTCTTCTTAAGAAACATGATTGATTGCTTGATTTCATTACAAAAATTTAATTATTAAAGGAATGAGTGTTTCAGGTACTTTCTGTCTAGAAATGTAAATTGGTTTATATTCAAAGACTTTAAGAAGCCAAGTTTCAAAGTCTCCTTATAAGCTGATCTGAAACCTGAAGAATGAAAATAGAGAGTACAATTTCTCTTATAAATGTGGTCATCAAAGAAACCCACATGCTGTTTGGTTTCTATGTTATTACATTTCACGATGAGCTTTGAATGAAGAGGATAAAGATGAACATCATTAAAACAGATGATTTATGCAGAGTGGACCTTTAAAGACAGTTATACATTAACGACAGATGTCAATATCATTATATACTTGTAAAGTGAAAAGAAATAAAATATTTAGAACCTAGAAAAATGTAAGATTGCGTAACCCAGAAACCAACCTAAATAGGAAACAACGAATTACTTAGAGTAATTAAATAAAAGAGGGGAAGGGCTTCCCTTCCCTGGTGGTGCAGTGGTTGAGAGTCCGCCTGCCGATGCAGGGGACACGGGTTCGTGCCCCGGTCCGGGAAGATCCCACATGCCGCGGAGCGGCTGGGCCCGTGAGCCATGGCCGCTGAGCCTGCGCGTCCGGAGCCTGTGCTCCGTAATGGGAGCGGCCACAACAGTGAGAGGCCCGCATACCGCAAAAAAAAAAAAAAAAAAAAAGCTGGAGGTAGTAGGCGTTTGTTTGGTAATATCAACTGCCAGACAGAGGGCTAAATAATAAACATATGCTTCAGTTATTCTATCTACATTATAATCATTTACTCGTTAATTCATTCAACTAACTTTTATCAAATAATTTTGGAGAAAGAGGTGATGATGCTAACCAACTATTTAATTTCCTTTTCCATGTTTCCCAGCTCCCCTTGCAGTTAAGGGGAAACATGTGAGTAGTTCTGACCAATGAAACGTGAGCTGAAATAACATGTGTTGCTTCTGGGCCAATGTGATGAAAAGTCCCTGGACAATTCTCAGCTCCTCATTTCCCCTGCTATAATAATCAGGGAGAAGGTCTCATATTTGAGGTGATAAAGCTGCAGTACCTAAACAACCTGCATTGCTGAATTATTGCACAGATGCCAACGGTCCTTAAGTGTTACTCAAATCAGCAGTGGACTCATCATGAGTATTTAGTGAAGGGTTTGTTTTAAGCCAATGAGATTTGGGGACTGTTACCACAGACCAATCTAATTTTTTCCCTGAAAAATACACCTATCATGTTCACTCAGTTATTTGACAAATATTATCGAGTACCCTCTATTTATCAGGCTGTGTGCTAGATTATGAATATGTACTGGTCTAAAAAAAAATTCCCTGGCATATGTAGCTCATAATCTAATGGAATGCAGATATCAAATAAGTTGTCAAATAATTGTTTAATATCCTATTATCTATTTTTATTAATTTGTTACTACTAATTATTATTATACTGCTTATGTAACATGAGTCATGCCCAAATAAGAATATACCTTATTCAAGCTTCATTCTGCAAAGGAGCTTTTTTAAACTTTTTTGTTTAAAAAAGTCTTAGAAATTACGATTCAATAGGTATACATTATATGTGACATAGTTCTGATTCTAACTTCCGTTACTTCCTTTATTTACACTTATCTATAAGTAGTTTTATATGCATCCATTTGTATCTATATTAAGCTAAATGTGAGTTCACACTAATGTCTCCAATTCTAACCCATTATCAGGTGGATCATTCTAGCTTCTTCCCTTGCTTGTTTATAAGCTCCCATCTGCATTTTACATTTAAGTTTATGGTCCATTTTTAGCTAATTTTTGTGTAAGGTACAGGGCCTCTGTCTAGGTCCTTGTTTTATGCATATTGACTTCCAGTTGTTTCAGCATTAATTGTTTAAAGACCATCATTTCTCCATTGAATTGCTTTTGTGCATTTGTCAAAAATCAGTTTTATTTGGTGTGGTTCTTTTTCTGGGCTGGGCTGTCTATTCTCTTCCATTGATCAGTGTTCCTATTATTTCACCACCAATACCACAAAGTCTTAATTACTGTAGCTTTTTAGGAAGCTTTGAAATCAAGTATTATGAGTACTCCAGCTATGCTGTTCTTCAGTGGCATGTTGCTATTCTAGAACCTTTGTCTTTCCATATAAATTTTAGAATCAGTCTGTCCAAGGCTACAAAATAGCTTTCTGGAATTCTGATTGAGACTGTGCTGAACCTACAGATCAAATTTACAAGGAATTATTGTATGAACAATATTGAATTTTCCAGTCTCTGAACATGGAATTGCTCTCTATGTACTTAGTTCTTTTCTTTTATTATTATTTTTTATCATTTTGTTTTGTAGTTTTCTACATATGGATCCTAAACATATTTACTTTGATTCATAAAAAAGTACTTTGTTTTTTGGTAATTTTATAAACCATATTTTTGTATTTTAATTTCCAAATGTTCATTACTGGCTTACAGGAAAGCAATTGATCTTTGTATATTGACATGATATCCTACAACCTTGCTATACTTAGTTCCAGAAATTGTTTTTGTTTTCCTGTAGTCTTCAGAGTTTTCTACATGGACAATCATGTCATCTACAAGTAAAGACACTTTTATTTCTTTCCTTCCAATCTTTATAATTATTTTTCTTATCTTTCTGCAATTAGGTAGTTCTTCCAGTATTATGGTGAATAGGAGTGGTGACGGATGGTATTCTTGCCCTGATCACAAATGCAGGGGGTAGGTAGTCATCATGTCACCATTAAGTATGATGTTAGCTGTAGATTTTGACACTTCCTTTATTAGGTTAAGGAAGTTCTCTTATAGTCCTAGTTTTTCAATAATTTTATTATGAATGGTGTTTTTCTTTAATATTTTTCCTGCATCTATTGATATAATTATTTTGTAAGGAGAATATTACATTTTAATTAGAGCTGGGATCGATCCAGAGAAAAATAGGGAAAAAGGGGATGGTTTGGTGAACAAGCTGCATTTTAGTTTGGCTGGGTCCATGAATTGAAATTAACCACTTAGCTCCCTCCAGATGTGCTCTGCCCATTCCAACAGCTCAGTGATTTAATGAAACATCACCCTGGGCTCTTGCCCAGCTCTAGCCATAAGCTTATAACAGCTTCAGGCAAGCCAGTCTTTCTGTTTTCCTCAAATCCTCCTCCTGGTCTTGACATGGTGCCTTGGAATCTCAGAGGCTGGGCCTGAAAAACTATGAGGAGATTTTATGTAGAGTTTTCATTAACTTAACAAATGTTTATTACACTGCTTGTGTGCCAGGTAATGAGAGCACAAAAGAAACAAGTTAGAGTTCTTGCTTTCTAAGTTGTTCACCTATATCATTTATTAAAATTCATTCTGCTAATATGATGAATATATTGATTGATTTGTGATTATACAAGAAGCCTTGCAATTAAGAACTTAATCTAGATGTATTATCCTTTTTACATATTGCTGAATTATATTTGTTAATATTTTGCTTCTTATATTCATGACAATATTGGTACATAATTTTCTTATGTCTTCATTTGGATTTAATATTAGAATACTGCTGGCCTAATTATTTAAATTAAGAGGTATTTCTTCTGTTTTTATTTTCTGTAAAAGATTACGGAGAATTAGTATAATTTCTTCCTTAAAGCTTGTTAGGATTTATCAGGGAAGAAACAAACAGAAAAACCTGCTATACCTGATACTTTTCTTTTTGCTCTAATCTTTAATAGTTCTTTCTTCTGCTTGCCTTAGCTTAATTTTCTCTTCTTAATTTCCTAAGGTGGATGCTTAGGTTATTGATACTAGACTTTTTTCCTTTTCTATGCCATAAATTTCCCTCTAAGCACTGCTTTAGCTGCATCCCACAGTTTTTGACAAGTTGTATTTTTATTTTCTTTTAGTTAATTTTTTTTTTTTCTTTTTTGCGGTACGCAGGCCTCTCACTGTTGTGGCCTCTCCCGTTGCGGAGCACAGGCTCCGGACGTGCAGGCTCAGTGGCCATGGCTCACGGGCCCAGCCACTCTGCGGCATGTGGGATCTTCCCAGACCGGGGCACGAACCCATGTCCCCTGCATCGGCAGGTGGACTCTCAACCACTGCACCACCAGGGAAGCCCCTTTTAGTTAAATTTTTAAAATTTCTCTTGAAACTTCTTCTTTGACCCTTGAGTTATTTAGAAATGTGCTGTATAATTTCAAAAATATTTGGGTATTTTTCAGCTATTTTCTGCTATTGATTTTTAGGTTGAGTCCATTGCAGTGTGAGAAGATACTTTATACAATTTCTACTATTTTATGTGTTAAAGTATGTTTAATGGTAAAGATTATGGTCTATTCTGGGGAATTTTCCACAACAACTTGAGAAGAACATGTATTCTGCTGTTGCTGGAAAAGTATTTTATAAATGTCAATTAGACAAAGTTGACTGTGCAGCTCAGATTTTCCACATCCTTATTGATTTTTCCCTGCTTGATGTATCAATTACTGACAGAAGAGTGTTGATCTTCAAACATAATATAAAATCAGTCTCATTCTTCTTTCCGTTTTATCACATTTTGCCTCATGTACTTTGACATGCTGATGTTAGATGCATATATGTTTGGAATCGTCATGCTTCCTTGGAGAAATGGACCCTTTAAATTATGTAATGCCCTTCTTTATCCCTGATAATCCTGTTTATTCTGAAGACTGTTTTGTTTAAAAATTAATATAGGCACCCCAACTTTCTATTGATTGGTGTTAGCACGATATATCTTTCTCTATCCCTGTAACTTTAACCTATGTGGGTCTTTTTATTTAAAGTGAGTTCTCATGGACGGCATATAATTAGATCTTGTTTTTGTTAATTTTTTTTGTTCCACTCTGACAACAGTATATGATAAACATTTTGGACTAATCTATGCCCACCAACAAATAGCACTATACCACTCCATATGTAGTGTAAGTACCTTATAACAGAGTATTTCCATTTCCTCCCTCCCATCCCATGTAACACTACTGTCACTCATTTCACTTATCCAATTGCTATATTCACCCAACACTTTTCTACTATTGTATATTTAAGCAGCTATAATTAGATAAATTCAGAATAAGAAAAATAAAGGGGTGGGGGAAACCAAGGGTGGGAGAATTCCCAAAGAAAAAGCCTGCAGCCCCCAGAGTTTCTCACATTCCAGCTAGTCCAGTCTTAGTCTCCAACAATTCATCAAAATTACCAAATATGTGTTCCTACCTTTTTTGTCTCAGTGGCTTCTGCTCCAGGTAAGCAGATCTCAGCAGTGATTTTCAATATTCACTCATCTCTCTATATTTTGGGGTGATGGTTTTCCCTGTAAACTCAATTCTCTTGAGAGTCTAAGGAAAATTATTAATTTTCAATTTGTAAAACTTTTTTCTTGGAAGGATGAAGTGATGACTTCCAATTGCTATAAACATCACTGTTGACCAAATAATTCTTTTTAAAAAGCAACTTTAAAATGTATTTCAGTTAATGAAATAGCTCTACAAATGCACACTGAAATGAATTCTAGAGATTTGGTTCCTAATACAACATGCTATCTTCAGAAGGCAATAATGACTAATTAACCTCAACGCTCAGCTTCATTACTGTATAAATTTTATATCATTATACAAGAGTGGATAGCTTTGTTATTTATTTAAAATTGATTCAATTACAGGTAATTAAACCAAGACTAAATATTCACTCATTGCTTTACTTGTGCATATTTCTGAGTTATTCAGTACCAAAAAGGAAGAGATTATAGTCTTCCATTTTATGAATTCTTTTTTGTAGTTTGTTTGACTTTTTTAACATCTTTTTTTTAAAATATACAATGGAATATTACTCAGCCATAAAGAGAAAAGGAATTGAGTTATTTGTAGTGAGGTGGATGGACCCAGAGTCTGCCATACAGAGCGAAGTAAGTCAGAAAAAGTAAAACAAATACCATATGCTAACACATATATATGGAATTTAACGTCTTTATTGGAGTACACTTCTTTACACTGTTGTGTTAGTTTCTGCTGCATAACAAAGTGAATCAGCTATATGTATACATATATGTCCATATCCCCTGCCTCTTCCATCTCCCTCCCACCCTCCCTAACCCACCCCTCTAGGTGGTCATAAAGCACTAAGCTGATCTCCTTGTGTTATGCGGCTGCTTCCCACTAGCTATCTGTTTAATATTCAGTAGTGTATATATGTCAAGGCTACTCTCTCACTTCTTGCCAGCTTACCCTTCCCCCTCCCTGTGTCCTCAAGTCCACTCTCTACGTCTGCATCTTTATTCCTGCCCTGGCCTGAGGTTCTTCAGACCCATTTTTTTTTTTAGATTCCATATATACATGTTAGCATACAGTATTTCTTTTTCTTTCTTACTTCACTCTGAATGACAGACTCTAGGCCCACCCACCTCATTACAAATAACTCAATTCCATTTCTTTTTATGGCTGAGTAATATTCCATTGTATACATGTGCCACATCTTCTTTATCCATTCATCTGTTGATGGACACTTAGGTTGCTTCCATGTCCTGGCTATTGTAAATAGTGCTGCAATGAACACTGTGGTACATGTCTCACTTTGAATTATGGTTTTCTCAATGTATATGCCCAGAAGTGGGATTGCTGGGTCATATGGTAGTGCTATTTTTAGTTTTGTAAGGAACCTCCATACTGTTCCCTATAGTGGCTGTATCAATTTACATTCCCATCAACAGTGCAAGAGGGTTCCCTTTTCTCCATACCCTCCCCAGCGTTTACTGTTTGTTGATTTTTTGATGATTCTCATTCTGACCTGTGTGAGGTGATACACCTCATTGTAGTTTTGATTTGCATTTCTCTAATGATTAGTGATGTTGAGCATGCTTTCATGTGTTTGTTGGCAATCTGTGTATCTTCTTTGGAGAAATGTCTCGTTAGGTCTTCTGCCCATTTCTTGATTGGGTTGTTTCTTTATTTGATATTGAGCTGCATGAGCTGCTTGTATATTTTGGAGATAATCCTTTGAAAGTTGCTTCCTTTGCAAATATTTTCTCCTATTCTGAGGGTTGTCTTTTTGTCTTGCTTATGCTTTCCTTTGTTGTGCAAAAGCTTTGAAGTTTCATTAGGTCCCCTTTGTTTATTTTCGTTTTTATTTCAATTTCTCTAGGAGGTGGGTCAAAAAGGATCTTGTTGTGATTTATGTCATAGAGTGTTCTGCCTATGTTTTCCTCTAAGAGTTTTATAGTGTCTGGCCTTACATTTAGGTCTTTAATCCATTTTGAGTTTATTTTTGAGTATCGTGTTAGGGAGTGTTCTAATTTCATTCTTTTACATGTAGCTGTCCAGTTTTCCCAGTACCACTTATTGAAGAGGCTGTCTTTTCTCCATTGTATATTCTTGCCTCTTTATCAAAGATGAGGTGACCGTATGTCGTGGGTTTATCTCTGGGCTTTCTTTCCTGTTCCACTGATCTTTATTTCCTTTTCTGTGCCAGTACCATTCTGTCTTGATTATTGTACCTTTGTAGTATAGTCTGAAGTCAGGGAGCCTGATTCCTCCAGCTCCATTTTTCTTTCTCAAGATTGCTTTGGCCATTCAAGGTCTTCTGTGTTTCCATACAAATTGAGAAATTTTTTGTTCTAGTTCTGTGAAAAATACCATTGGTAGTTGGATAGGGACTGTACTGAATCTGTATTCCTTTGGGTAGTAGAGTCATTTTCACAGTGTTGAGATTTCCAGTCTAAGAACATGGCATATCTCTCCATCTGTTTGTATCATCTTTAATTACTTTCATCAGTGTCTTATAGTTTTCTACATACAGGTCTTTTGTCTCCTTAGGTAGTTTTATTCTTAGGTATTTTATTCTTTTTGTTGCAATGGTAATTGGAAGTGTTTCCTTAATATCTCTCTTAGATTTTTCATCATTAGTGTACAGGTATGCAAGAGATTTCTGTGCATTAATTTTGTATCCTTCTACTTTACCAAATTCATTGATTAGTCTAGTAGTTTTTTGGTAGCATATTTTGGATTCTCAACGTATAGTACCCTGTCATTTGTAAGCAGTGACAGTTTTACTTCTTCCTTTCCGATTTGGATTCCTTTTATTTCCTTTTCTTCTGATTGCTGTAGCTAAAACTTCCAAAACTATGTTGAATAACAGTGGTGAGAGTGGGCAACCTTGTCTCGTTCCCGATTTTAGAGGAAATGGTTTCAGTTTTTCACCATTGAGAACAATGTTGGCTGTGGGTTTGTCATATATGGCCTTTATTATGTTGAGGTAAGTTCCCTCTATGCCTACTTTCTGGAGGGTTTTTATCGTAAATGGGTGTTGAATTTTTTCAAAAGCTTGCTCTGCATCTATTGAGATGATCATATGGTTTTTATTCTTCAATGTTTTAATATGGTGTATCACATTGATTGATTTGCGTATATTGAAGAATCCTTGCATTCCTGGGATAAACCCCACTTGATCATGGTGTATGATCCTTTTAATGTGCTGCTGGATTACGTGTGCTAGTATTTTGTCGAGGATTTCTGCATCCATGTTCATCAGTGATACTGGCCTGGAGTTTTCTTTCTTTGAGACATCTTTGTGTGCTTTTGGTATCAGAGTGATGGTGGCCTTGTAGAATGAGTTTGGGAGTGTTCCTCCCTCTGCTATATTTTGGAAGACTTTGAGAAGGATAGGTGTCAGCTCTTTCTCTAAATGTTTGATAGAATTCACCTGTGAAGCCACCGGGTCCTGGGCACTTTTTTGTTGGAAGATTTTTAATCACAGTTTCAACTGCAGTGCTTGTGATTTGTCTGTTTATATTTTCTATTTCTTCCTGGTTCAGTCTTGGAAGGTTGTGCTTTTCTAAGGATTTGTCCATTTCTTCCAGGTTGTCCATTTTATTGGCATAGAGTTGCTTGTAGTAATCTCTCATGATCCTTTTTATTTCTGCACTGTCAGCTGCTACTTCTCCTTTTTCATTTCTAATTCTGCTATTTTGAGTCTTCTCCCTGTTTTTCTTGATGAGTCTGGCTAATGGTTTATTAATTGTGTCTATCTTCTCAAAGAACCAGCTTTTATTTTTATTGATCTTTGCTACCATTTCCTTCATTTCTTTTTCATTTATTTCTGATCCAATCTTTATGATTTCTTTCCTTCTGCTAACTTTGGGGTTTTTTTGTTCTTCTTTCTCTAATTGCTATAGGGGTAATGTTAGGTTGTTTATTTGAGATGTGTCTTGTTCTTTGAGGTAGGATTGTATTGCTATAAACATCCCTCTTAGAACTGCTTTTGCTGCATCCCATAGGTTTTGGGCCATTGGTTTTCATTGTCATTTTTTTCAAGATATTTTTTATTTCCTCTTTGTTTTCTTCAGTGAACTCTTGCTTATTTAGTAGGGTATTGTTTAGCCTCCATGTGTTTGTATTTTTTTACAGTTTTTTTCCCTGTATTTGATATCTAGTCTCATAGCACTGTGGTCAGAAAAGATACTTGATACAATTTCAATTTCCTTAAATTTACCAAGACTTGATTTGTGACCCAAGATATGATCCTGGAGAATGTTCCATGAGCACTTGAGAAGTGTATTCTGTTGTTTTTGGATGGAATGTCCTATAAATATCAATTAAGTCCATCTTGTTTAATGTGTCAATTAAAGCCCTTGTTTCCTTATTTATTTTCATTTTGGATGATCTGTCCACTGGTGAAAGTGGGGTGTTAAAGTCCCCTACTATGATTGTGGTACTGTTGATTTCCCCTTTTATGGCTGTTAGCAATTGCCTTATGTATTGAGGTGCTCTTATGTTGGGTGAATAAATATATATAATTTTTATATCTTCTTCTTCGATTGATCCCTTGATCATTCTGTAGTGTCCTTATTTGTCTCTTGTAATAGTCTTTATTTTAAATCTATTTTGTCTGATATGAGAATTGCTACTCCAGTTTTCTTCTGATTTCCATTTGCAAGGAATATCTTATTCCATGACCTCATTTTCAGTCTGTATGTGTCCCTAGGTCTGAAGTGGGTCTCTTGTAGACAGCATTTATTAGGGTCTTGTTATTGTATCTGTTCAGCCAGTCTACGTCTGTTGGTGGGAGCATTTAATCCATTTACATTTAAGGTAATTATCAATATATATGTTCCTATTACCATTTTCTTTATTGTTTTCAGTTTCTTATTGTATGTCTTTTCCTTCTCTTGTGTTTCCTGCCTAGAGAAATCCTTTAGCATTTGTTGTAAAGCTGGTTTGGTGGTGCTGTGTTCTCTTAGCTTTTGCTTCTCTGTAAAGGCTTTAATTTCTCCATCAAATCTCAATGAGATCCTTTCTGGGTAGAGTAATCTTGGTTGTAGGTTTTTCCCTTTCATCACTGTAAATACTTCCTGCCCCACCCTTCTGGCTTTCAGTGTGTCTGTTGAAAGATCAGCTGTTAACCTGATGGGGATTCCCTTGTATGTGACTTGTTGCTTTTCCATTGCTGCTTTTAATATTTTTTCTTTGTATTTAATTTTTGATAGTTTGATTAATATCCCTTGGCATGTTTCTCTGTGGATTTATCCTGTATGGGACTCTCTGCACTTCCTGGACTTGATTGACTATTACCTTTCCCACATTAGGGAAGTTTTCAAGTATCATCTCTTCAAATATTTTCTCAGAACCTTTCTTCTTCTCTTCTTCTGGGACCCAAGTAATTCGAATGTTGGTGTGTTTTATGTTGTCCCAGAGGTCTCTTAGACTGTCCTCAATTCTTTTCATTCTTTTTCTTTATTCTGCTCTGTGGTAGTTAATTCCACTATTTTATCTTCCAGGTTACTTATCTGTTCTTCTGCATCAGTTATCCTGCTATTGATTCAGTCCAGAGAATTTTTAATTTCATTTATTGTGTTGTTCATCATTGTTTGTTTGCTCTTTAGTTCTTCTAGGTCCTTGTGAAACGTTTCTTGTATTTTCTCCATTCTATTTCCAAGATTTTGGATCATCTTTACTATAATTACTCTGAATTCTTTTTCAGGTAGACTGCTTATTTCCTCTTCATTTGCTTGGTCTGGTGGGTTTTTTCCGTGCTCCATCATCTGCTGTCTATTTCTCTGTGTTCTCATTTTGCTTAACTTACTGTGTTTGGGGTCTCCTTTTCGCAGGCTGCAGGTTCATAGTTCCCGTTGTTTTTGGTGTCTGCCCCCCAGTGGGTAAGGTTGGTTCAGTGGGTTGTGTAGGCTTCCTGGTGGAGGGTGCCTACGTTCTGGTGGATGAGGCTGGATCTTGTCTTTCTGGTGGGTACGACCACATCCAGTGGTGTGTTTTGGGGTGTCTGTGAACTTATTATGATTTTAGGCAGCCTCTTTGCTAATGTGTGGGGTTGTGTTCCTGTCTTGCTAGTCGTTTGGCATGGGGTGTCCAGCACTGTAGCTTCCTGGTCGTTTAGTGGAGCTAGGTCTTGGCATTCAGACAGAGATCTCTTGGAGAGCTCTGGCCGATTGATATTACTTGGGGCCAGGAGGGCTCTGGTGACCCAATATCCTGTACTCGGCTCTCCCACCTCTGAGACTCAGGCCTGACACCTGGCCAGAGCACCAGGACCCTCTCAGCCACACAGAGTCTGGGAGGCCAGAATTCCAAAATGAGTGTCATTGGACAAACCTCAAGATGTCAGAAGGGCTGTGTTCCTTTCAAGAGGCTAGGGCAGAATTCCTTTCTTTGCCTTCTCTGGCTTCCAGAAACTGCCTGGAGTTTTTGGCTGGTGGCCCCCTTCTCTCCTCTTAGAAGCCAGCCTGAGATGCTTGTCTGCTCACCACATAGTGGGTGGGGGCTGGGAGCTGAGACTAGGGCTTCAGAGGACAGATCCCAGGGAGAGCTATACAGATTCTTAAAAGGCTCTTGTACAAATTTTTCTTCCAGAAATTTAATAATAATACTCTTCTTTCCAAATGGCTGATTATTTAACCAGAGGCAAAAAATATATAAACAGTCTAACACTTAAAATTAGAAATTGGCATAGAATTAGAAATGTTATGGGCAGTAATTCTGAAAAATCAGGTCTTAGGTTTTTGGTCTCAGTATTTTCATTGGCATTAAAGAATTTTTATAAACTGTGAACCTCATCAACTAGGGGCATCTTAAGAGCACTCTAGAATTGTGCTTCATTATTGTCCAAGCAGCACAAAGATCAAAGGGAGAGTAGCCACCTTTATTTTAAAGGATGTTCTAAATTAAATTGTCCAAACTTCATATCTGTACATGTCCATTTTTTCTAATTAACATGACTATTCCTTTCTCCAGGGAACATTTCAGTAACACTGGCTGAATACATTTTTCACATTCTGCATTTTAAAAATTCTGCTTACGCTGACAATCTATTTTTGCATTCATCTCAGTAAAGACATCTCTCTACACACCTCTATAGAACACTAAATCTCTATAGCTTTCTTGTACCTTGGTTGGGCATTTCCTTTCCCACCTGTTAAATGGTTCAGTCATGCCCAGATTCTGACCTAGGAGAGACAACAGAGAAGATGCTACAGGCCCTATTAAGGAATGGAACTTCTGCCTTGGACTCCTGTTTTCTTACCTTCTTTAGAAAAAGATTCTTTTCAATCTCTCTCCATAGACAACAAGACTCAAAACACAGGGGACATGCAAAGACATTTTTTCTTTCCTCCATGGCATTTTAGTTTTACTTTTTAAATAAGAAAATATCAAGTATCCATTGGAAAATAACTGCCTCCATTGTAATCAGTCCAGTGAGCAGTATTAATCAAGGTGTCTCAGTTTCACTTAGCCAAAAGGTGAACCTGTGACCAGGCTAGGTTAAACAGGTCTGTCTTTGGAATTTAAATCTTAAGCAAAGTAGAGCAAGGAACATGATCGATGTATAGACTTCAAAGATGACCACCAAGATTCTCTGCCCCGCAGTGTACACATATCTCTTTCTAGTTAGTCAGTATAACACTAATCTTGGTTCTACTATGATGGGATTTTGCATATGTAATTAAGGTCCCAAATCAGATTTAAGAAAGGGAGATTGTCCTTAGTGGGCCTGACCTAATCAGGTGAACCCTTAAAAGGGACTAGGCTTTTCCTGAACAAAAATATTCAGAGCGTGAGAGGAATGTGACACAAGAAAGATTTACCATTGCTAGTCTGAAGATAGAGGGGTTAATTGGCAATGAATGTGGGTGACTCTGAGGAGCTAAAAACAGCTCCTAGCTGACAGCCAGCAAGGAAACAGGGACCTCAGTCCTACAGTTGCAAGGAACTGAATTCCACCAACAACTTGAATGAGTTTGGAAGTGGATTCTTCCCCAGAGCTTCCAGATGACAACTCAGTCTGGCTGACACTTGATATCAACCTTTGAGACTATGAGCAGAGAATCCTATCACACCATTCTCAGACTTTTGACCTAGAGGACTGTGAGATAATAAACACATGTTGTTTAAATATGCTAAATTCATGGTAATCTGTTAGACACCATTAGCAAACTAATACAGAAGAGAAACAGTTGGAATCAAACTCTGGAGATTTTTCTTACTAGCTTCGGAAACTTGGCCATTACTATTTGTACCATTTTTTCTTTAACTGTAAAATGCATTTAAAACATCTGTTCTTATAGGGTTGTTGAGGAGATTAAAGAAGTTGCAAATCCCATTTTTACATTGATGAACCAGGTAAATTTGGCTCACAAGTGTTTTGTTAGACCTCATTTCCTTGCAAGAAACATAAACCCTTTCAATATGGCATGCATAAAAAGAGACCCTCCTGTTTTGTAAGAATAGAGAATCCTGAAGAACAAAGTACAAAAAGTAAAGCCTGGTCTGACAGTAACTAGAAACTCATAAAGCAATTCCATTCTTTGCATAACTTTCTTGGGTAGATTTTAATCTCGCCTTTTCTTTCTTTTCTTTTTCCAGTCTTATTGAGATATAATTGACATATATTTTGTAAGTTTAACGTGTGCAACATGCTGATTTGATACATGTTTATTTTGCAAAATGATTACCAAAATAAGGTTAGTTAACACATTCATCACCTCACATAATTAGAGTTTGTGTGTGTGGTGAGAACATTTAAGATCTACTCTCTTAGCAACTTTCAAGAATATAACACAAAATTGTTAACTATAGTCACCATGCTGTACATTAGATCTCCAGACCTTATTCATCTTATAGTTGGAAGTTTGTTTCCTTTGACCAACATCTCCTCATTTCCCCCCTGGTAACCACCATTCTACCCTCTGTTTCTATGATTTCAGTTTTTCATACATGTGTAAGCGAGATCATACAGTATTTGTCTTTCTCTGACTTTTTTCACTTACCAAAATGCCCTCAAGGTCCGTTTATGTTGTCTCAAAGGGCAGGATTTCCTTATTTTATGGCTGAATAATATTCAGTTGTATGTGTGTGTGTACCACATTTTTTTTATCTGTTCATCCACTGATGGACATTTAGACTGTTTGATCTCTCCTTTTCTATACATGTTTTCTCATGCAAAATTCTAGCATTTCCTGTGGCTCTAACTCTACCTGAAGTTGCATTCATGTGTTTCATACCTCATACATCAGACTGACTGACTTGGTCTCAGTATCTCTTAATTTAAATTACTAAGAAAAATAATCTGATTTTCTCAGTCTAGCCTACAGATTAATTCACCTTGATCCAATCAGTTGTGGCCTTGAGGTGAATACTTTCACAGGGCCTGAAGCTGTCCCTTCCAGACCATGAGGAATTGCTACTCCAAGAGATGGTTTACACTGCAGAGGAAAATGATGGCTATCTTATTGTATAGAAGGACAGAGAGCTTCTATAAAGTTGTCCTGCATAATTTAAAATTATAAAAAACAGATTAAACGTGTGATTTTCTGTAAAAAAAAAAAAGTATATATATAAAAGGGGATATTGTATATTGCCTCAGAATTTTGGATAGAGATCCAAAACTAAGATTAACAAACTCTGATTTCTCCCGTATTCTAGAGACAGGTACCAGAAAGTTAAATGGTATATTTTACAGCATTTACTAAGAGATGCTCAAAATGGTCCACAGACCATGACTCCATCACCCATCACTGTTTTGTGAAAAAAGAAGAGAACTATTTTAAAAAGGTGCTTTGATGTAAGTTAACTAGGAGAGTCATGTATTGTCATCCAAGGCAAGACTGTTGCTGTTCTCTTAGGCCAAGATGTGGGAAAGCCAAGAAAACAACTAGTATAGAATAAGATCTCCTGGGAGGAGAGATGAGCCACACAGGCTTTGAACAGAAAACTGTGTATTCAGAATAGTGGCTGATGGATACCATGGGTTTCTTTGTTGTTGTTGTTTTGTTTGTCTTTTGAGTTGGAGGATAAGGAAGAGAATCACAGAAATGTCAGTTTAGAAGGACAGAGTCTGGACTTCCATAGTTTTGACATGGAAAGAAAGGATGAGTGGGTTTCCCACAGGCCAAGTGAACAAGTAATAGCAATTGAAAATGGACCATTTTGTCAGTACTCTGCCCTCATAGAGGAAGAAACTATGGATTAAATTAAAATGACTAAAAACAGTTCATGAAAGGTTATTCCAGGAATATTAAGGAATGAAGCAATGGGTGTGGGGTTGTGGGGAGTTCTAATGGGATTTCCTGAAGAACATACAGTTTTCCCTCTCTGTCTATGGGGGATCGGTTCAAGGGACCCTCTGGATACCAAAATCCCTGTTGCTCAAGTCCCTTATGTAAAGTGGGTTAGTATTTGCATGTAACCTAAGCACATCCTCCTATACAGTTTAAATCATCTCTAGATTACTTATAATACCTAATACAATATAAACGGTATGTGAATAGTTGCCAGCATGCAGCAAATTCAAGTTTTGCTTTTGGGAAATTTCCAAATTTTTTTTAAAAAATACTTTTGATCTGTGGTTGGTTGAATCCAAAGATGCAGAACCCACCTATATGGATGACCGACTGTATAACTATAAGCATAACTATTTAGCATTGTGTAACTATTTAGCATTTGGATACCTATCTCTCAAAATACACTGATACACAGACTTCAACAGTGCAACCAAGTGATGCACCTTAGGTCTCTGTCAGGTATTTCTCCATCCCGTTTACCTGAGACTATAGAAACCAAAAACAAAACAATACTGTATGAAGGAGAGAACAAGATCAGGAGGGGGAAAGAACAGACAAACTATCTTCCTTCAGTGCAGGTCTCTGAGTCACAGGTGAGAAGGAATGGTGCAGGAGAAAATTAGATTTTGACATGAGAAAAAAATTTTAAACTGGCTTAGAGAGAAACATATTTTTTAATACCTGAAAATGACTGGAAAGAAGGGAGATACAAGAGAGGATATTTGAAGGTAGTAAGTGGAGAAAAAAAAATAAAACTGTTATGTTAGTGCCCCACCAAAATTAGACTGTGAAATATTCTATTTTTTATCAGAATAAGAATTTTGAAAATCAAAGTATATGGCAAAATTGATAAGTTAAAAAAATGAAAAATTAAAACATATAAACCCAATGAGAAATGAATAAATAATCACAGGAGATATAAATGGGAAAGGACTTTGAATACACAATGGCTATAAAATAAGTCACAGAGAAAACATAGTTCTGACTACACAACATTTAAAATATTATATATATTTTTATACTTAATTGTTATATATAATATTTTAAACTATTATTAAAAGTTCAGTAGACATTCACAGATTTCTATTTTTTGTTTCACTATGTCAAGTTACTAATTTTAGCAATGTCATTCTGGAAGAAAATTCTTGTTTAAATGTTAGAAGTTCTTTGTATTCTTTAATTTCTTAGGTATGTGGATTTAAAAAAAAAATCAGATCTATGTGTATTAATTATTTGCCTGTCATGAACTTATACTACACATTATTTGAATTTGCTCATTTAAATTCAGATTACCTGAAAATGCTTATCTATGCACTTTCGTCAATATATATACGAATTTTACTCACCACCCCTGCCTGAATCATTGGCATCGAATGCTGTGTTACTTTGAACTAGTTGGCTTGAAGTCTCTCTTCTCCCTCTCAGATTCTAGGAGTTGCCACATGTGATTTATTGGTTTTCTGTTTGTTTACTTATGTTCTTGGTCCTTTTGATGTAATGAATTTTATTAACATACTTCCTAACTTTCAACCTCCTGGGATAAACATTCTTGGTCATTGTAGGCAATTTTTAATAAACTGTTTACTTGATTTCTCAGAATTTTACTTTTAGTTTTGCATCACCCCCAACCAACCTCACCAAGAGAAAAAAAGGGAAAGAGAAGAGAAAGAAAACCGATCCAGATTTATGCCTTAGAGGATCAACTGATACTTGAAATTTAATGCGAATTTCAGTATGTGCATTTTTCTGGGGAGAACACCTATTTTGCATAAAGTTCTTAAAAAATGTATGAATCAAAAGATGGCTAAGAACCTGTAGTCCATAATTATTGTCCTTTGTGCTATATAAGTCAGGTTTTATGATAATTTTATAAAATAAATTTGTTAGAAATTGAAAATATTATGGTTATATTTTGCCAAGCTACTTTTGAATTGATAGTCATACTAATAATTTTTAGAGTAGTCGTTGAACTGTCACCACTAGCCAATAGTTGGAATTTATATTAAAATAAAAAACAAATTTTTGATAGGTAAATTCTTCAATATTTAAATTTTTATAAATGTATTTCCTCTTGGGGATAAACGTTTTTCCACATCATTTTTTCCCCTTTTTAAATAGCGCGTGTCCTCCGACCATTTTTCTTAGGCAGTCTGACAGTTTGAACCAACAATTTAAATGTGAATTATAAAGTGTTCTATGATTGGGAGAACTCGTGATCATTAGTCATGATCCAAAAATCCAGACTCTCCGATACAGACCCAGTTCTCTCTCTACCACTGCACTGCTCACCATGGTTATGCTAAAGGAAAAATAAGCACAGTCACTACCCTAGGGATACAAAATCCATCAGTGAAAACAGGTACAGCCATTGCAGAGCCTACTTACATAGTACACTCAATAAATATGTGTTGAATGAACGATATTTTTCTGAGCAACAGTTTGCCCCTGAATCCACATAAACCTCCAGCCCAAATGATATATTGTTCAGGAGATCTTCTTTTCTGTGTTCTCATAGCACGTGTTTATATTTTTTGATTAAGTTACTCTGTATCTAATTTCATTTTATTGCATTTATTCCATTTTACATTACACCATTCACTCACTATTTTACCTACACCTCACCACATGGATCTAAATTGTAAGGTTTCTAACTGTGGCAGTCTCACAATATTCAAAAAATCACTCAAGTTTCAGGTCTCAGTTCACATCTCTTTTAAATGATGTGAATTATCCATTCATATACTAACCTTCTAAAATGTATTTCACTTATTTTACCATGTGTAAGCACTCTAAACTCTTTCAGCACAAGAAACCAACAAAATCTATAGTGATAATATCCGTAGTAATAATACTGTAGAAAACACATCATAGAATTAAGTTTAGGAAGTATGTTCAATTAATGGGATAGCTGGTGAAACCTAATTATATTTAGTGTTACTCTGCTAAGCAGAAGGTTCATCTTTCAGTCATCTGTGAGAGAATTATTAGCATCTTAAAATTTTATATTATGATACTTAGTTTACAAGGACATGCCCAGGGACTTCAGTAATGGACACATTTGTTAAAATTACAAACCAATAAAAAGGAATATAGATGCATGTCTCAAACCCATTCCAGCAGATACTACTTTTCCATTTGTCGACTTTAAATAAAATGACTCTAAAGCTGATTTTCTTGAGAATTCCAAGGAAATATGCCAATATAAATGTATAGAGCATTTGTGGTATCATGTACTGTAGTAGGTTAAATAGTATCCCCAGAAAACAGATGTCCAAGTCCTAATCTCTGGTACATGTGAGCGTGAACTTATTTGAAAATATAGTCTTTGCAGAGGTAATTAAGATAATGACATGCTAGATTAGGGTGGATCCGAAATCCAGTGACTGGTGTTTTTATAATAGAAAAGAAAGGGAGATTTGGACACAGACACAGAGGAAACACATGGAGGAAAAAGGACATGTGATGACGGAGACAGATAGGAGTAAAGCAGTTATAAGCCAAGAAATGAGAAAGACTATCAGCAACCATCAGAAGCTAGGAAGAGGTAAGGAATGACTGTTCCCTTGAACCTTTGGAGGGAGTGTGGCCTTGCCAACACTTTGATTTTGAATTTGTAACCACTAGAGCTGTGAAAGAATAACCCTGTTGTTTTAAGTCATCCATATGTGGTAATTTTTACAGCAGCCCTAGGAAACTAATATGAGTACCAATCATACTAATACATATACTAAACATGTATGTGTTGTATACATACATATCCACAAATAGGAAAAATGAAATATTTTTTATAAAAAACAGGTATACATTGGTAAATATCTAATAGAAGTTCCAAAACATCAAAGAGAAAAAAGTAGAGATAAAACTTTTTTATATAATGATTATTATTATTTTAACTAACAATATTTGAGCATCTAATGTAGGCTATATATTATGACAGGTACAGCAGGTACAAGAGCCATGCTCTAGAGGTAAACACAGTTACATAAACAGAATAAGTACAATTTCTTCTAAATGAACTGATGGAGCTTTATACTAAATCTTATGGGAACTCCAGGATTGATGATCACTTACTTGAAATGAGAGCAAGTGAAATTAAGAAACTTACTGGTGACAGGGATAGAGAAGGAGTGATTTCTGAACCACAATGTAAATAAATTAGCCAGGAAAATCCTGTGCATGGAAAGTGGGGAGACTGTATTATAAACTGCAAGGACATCTGGCTAAGCCAAAAGCCAAGAACATTGGTGAGATACATGCACAGAGAAGTAAAATTAAGTTTAGGAAGAGAGGGTAGATAAGGCTGGAGAAGTAACAGAAAAAATAACATAAGGTTACAAACCAACCTGTTAATTAACAATGGATTCACTGCATGGTGGGCTTACGGTTTGCTTTAATTTCCTTTATGTGCCAATTTATTGTATTAAAATCTCATACAATGAAAGTGTATTACTTATGTAATAATAAAAATAATTTAAATATATAATGTTATATAAAATATTATCCAAAATTTGCCCTTTCCCCAACCTAAATGCTTTATGTGTCCATGCGAAAAGGGCTGGAAGAAAGTAAGTTTGCTAAATGGTTGTCTTTGAGTGGAAGCGATATGGGCGATTTTCATTTTCTTATTAATGCTTTTAGATTTTCAAAATTCTCCACATTGATGTATTACTTTCATAACTAGACAATTATTTGTTTAAAAAATTGAGATGCATAATACCAGTTAAGTGCCTGGTCACTGATTTAACTGGGATAATGTTGTATTTTCTGAATATCTCTTGTTTAGCATTTTATGTCCTGATCGTCTTCAATGCTTGTCATCACTCTGGTCATTTTTCGTCTTAGCTATGCATTTTAAACATTTATAAGAAAGGTGCTAATTACCTCTTTAATCTCTCTTCTATTTACTATGAATATTAACATTCACACCTGACTGTAGGTTTCTCCCACCGTGAGCTGTCCAAATTCAAAAGCTTTACCTATTTGTATTGCTTTTTTTACCTTTTAATCTCTCCATCAAGTGGCTCAGGACTGCCTCAACAAATAGATAAAGATAATTGGATGCTGAATCTATTTCTTACTCATTTACTCCGAGCTCCATCTCCCAGATGTAAAGATCCCTGTATGTTCCTTTCTGGATTTGCAAAGGGACCATACTCATGTTTTGGAGCATTTTGAAACTCCTGACTTAACAGAACATTAATTTTTCTAAAATAATACTATTTTTCTGCATATTACAATACTGAATAGACCAGAATACATAATATATTACATGGGAGAAACTATTTCCCCAGTGAAAAGTTTTTTTTTTCAAAATACCAAAGGAAGACAGATTTAAAGCAGTAAAATGTCCAGTCCATCGTGTATTTCTTTCTCTGATTCACCATTTTTTGCTAATCATTAGGGTCATTTTCACTCTAATTTGAATTTTTCAGATTTTTCAAAGATCTGTCCAGTTGCTACTGCTTTCTTTTAAGTGCAATTTTGCTATAAAATGTTTATATAAATAAGAATATGATCATGAGTTTTACAATCATGACAGCTATAAAAAACTTTACATTTTGTTACACAGAAATGGAGAGTTTTAGAATTCATTCTGTTCTCTTGGAGCCAATCTCTGGGCCTATTACTGGATTTCATTTGTTATTATTATAATTTTAGTGTATAATATATCTGACGGAAACAGGCACATGCTTGGAACATAGTAAGTGCATAATTAAAACAAGTGTATGAATTACATTCAAATTGAGTTCACTTTTATAAAACAAATATTCCTTTGAAAAAAAGATGCACACATTTTTGAAAGTACACATTAACACAGATAAAATGAAAATGTTTCCTTTTGTTTCTTTAAATTGCCTAATGTATTGCCATTCCTTCCCGGAATTATGTTTTGTTTAAATGCTTTTACACTTTCAACCTGTGATAAAGCTCTGATTCCCCAGAGCATACAGTAAAATTTAATATTCCAAACAGTACAATGCACCCCTTCTAACCTACATTCTAATACAGCAGTTGTAAGTAAGTGCCATTTTTTTTAATTTCATGTACTTTGATTTTATTTTTTTTAATTTGAATCTCACATGGGTTTTGTATTAAACTTTCAAGAAAGAGACTGAAAATCATGCTATCACCAGCTAGTCTAACAAAAACAACAACAACAAATAGATAGGTTGTACATAAGTCAGGAAACTGTCATACATTTTGCTGTTTTGTTTTTGTTTTTAAAGATGCAATTATTTAAAAAGTGAAAATTAAATGGTTTTTAAAGATCAGCGGAGCAGATCTTTAAAAATAAATTATTTTTTTAGAAGTGCAGTATTTTCTTACCAATTTTTGTCTTTTCTAATTCTTAAAATGCATTCAAATGCCAGCATATTGCAGTGAAAAAAAAAAGATTAATTTAAGACACTGTCTAAATAAACTGCATTCATTCTTTAGAACCTAATTCAGACATTTTTCTCTTCCAGGAACTTCAAGCTCATTAAGGCAAAATAATTCAGTAGTTTTGATATATAGTATCTGTAAGTAGTCTGTTTATCTAGCTTAGGGTTTTCAGCTGAATCACAGAGAAGCCCAGGTTTACAATACATTCACTTATTCAACGATCATTAATTACCTACTCTGTGCCAGACACTGTTCCAGGCATTCAGTACACCACAATTAATGAGAGCTACAAGGCTGTCAGACTTCTCATGGAAATACTAGTTGTATATGCAATAAATAATAAGACACTATCATATAAGTGCTTTAAAAATACTGAAAATATAATCATATAATTGTGATTAAGTTGTTTTCTCTAAGGAGATGATATTTAAATAATAAGAAGGACATAGCCATTCAAAGAACAGGGAAAAGAGGATTCCAGGTAGGGGAAAGCTCAGATATATATAGAAGACCAGTGTTGGTGAGGCATATTGAGTGAGGGACAGAATTACAAGAGAAGAAAAGGGGTTTGTAAACCAGGATGAGGAATTTGATTGCATTTGAAGGGAATTAGGGATTAACTGATTACATCTTTTTTTTTTTCTGTTTTTTAAACATCTTTATTGGAGTATAATTGCTTCACAATGGTGTGGTAGTTTCTGCTTTATAACAAAGTGAATCAGCTATACATATACATATATCCCCATATCTCCTCCCTCTTGCGTCTCCCTCCCCCTCTCCCTATCCCACCCATCTAGGTCATCACAAAGCACTGAGCTGATTTCCCTGTGCTATGCAGCTGCTTCCCACTAGCTATCTATTTTACATTTGGTAGTGTTTATATGTCAATGTTACTCTCTCACTTTGTCCCAGCTTTTTAACCATGAGACTGGGTGAAATCTCCTGAGAATACTGTGTGGATAAAAAAAGAGAAACAGTGAGGAAGGACTCAGATGAATTCCTGTACTATTCTAACATTTATAAGTATATCAGGGAAAGAAGAGCCAAAAATCATAATGGGGGCCTTTGAGATAAGAGGAGAACTAGAAGAGGGAGATGCAATGGAAGTCAAGAGAAAAACTGATTCAAAAGGAGGAATGGACAATTAAGTCTAGTATGGTTGGACTTTAAGATATGAAAGAGAAAATTTGATATTATGAAGGTCATGGGTGACCTTGACAACAGCAGCCTCAGTGGAGTAGTCATGATCAAATCGTTACTGGAGCAGGCAGAAGAAAGAATTGAAGTAGAGGTAATGACTAGAGATAATTCCTTCAAGTTGTTTTTGTTTTTTGGCTTTTTTTAGGAAGTGCAGCAGAGAAATGAGATAGTAATTGGAAGGGAATTAGGGCTAAGGTTAGATGATATTTTGTTAGATTACAGTTTTTATGGGGTTTGTCATTTATTGTTAAGATAGACATTATTAAAGCTTGTTTAGCTATAGATGGGAAAGGTCCAGTAGAAAGGGAGAAATTGATAACACAGACAATACAGAGGATCATTCCAGGAGCAAAAGCCTTAAGAAATCAACAGGGCTTAGGTCGGGAGTACGCATAGAGGGGCTGGCCTTTTCTTCTTTCTTCTTCAAGAAGAAAGATAGGTATATATCCACGTGACACAATAAGGAAAGAAGGGAGAAGGGGAAGAAGGGATTTACTTCACACATCTCCAAAGTTGTTTTCAAACAGAAACAAAATGGAGTATTCAACTTTACCCTACAAGATGTTGCAATACTGAAATGGTACCTGTAGGGAGGAAGGTGTTGCCTGAGCTAAAAGATACCACTTTCCTCAGAGAACAGAATAGCAGCTTTGTGAATTATTTCTGATGAAGACCAGGATTCTATTAATTAAGCTACAAAAGTGATCCACAGCAATGGAACAGCCAATGCCATGAAGCAATGGGGTAAAAGAAGAACAAACAACCTGAGAGGAGATTGTGGAAAGTGAGAAGGGAGTAGTCAGGAACAGAGCCCCCTCACTTTGGCAAGGAAAGCTATTGTCATGGGCCCTAGATTAAACTCTAACAGATGAGAAAAAAGAAAGCTTCATTTGCTTGCAGCAGGAGAGTCAGTCTAAAAGTAAGAATGCCATCAGTTAGCAGAGGTTTTTTTGTGGTAGGTTATTGTGGCTTTATGTTACGGGCACTTTTGTAGGTCAGGAGGAAAGGAACATGGGCAGGGGAGGTTGAGGCAAAGATGAATTTACAACCCTTGACTTCTGGAAACAGATGGTTTAACGGCAATCAAATTCGGCCCAAGTCAAGTACATTCTGCAGATTCAGGTTTTCGAAACATAAAACAGGCAGTTTTGGCAAGTTCAGAAATAATTTTTTTAGTCTCTGGTTTATCACTTCTTTGTCATGTGATGGTTGTAGAAAGTTCTTAACTCTGTACACTGAGGGGGAATTGCTAGGAATCACTGAGACAGTCACAAGAGAAAAATGAATCAGTGCCCCCTTCTTGACTAAAGGGAGAGTGCCGAGGACAGTAAACTGACTCCTCTAAGACCATCACTATCTATCACCTTATAATTATCTTCCCTTGAATCATAATGATATTTTTATTATTATTTCTCTGTAGAGTCAAAGTTTGAAATATAAGCCACCAAACAGGGTAACTGTTGATACTGCTGGCCTGGAACACTTGGTGACAAGTCAGTGCATTAAGGATAAAGTGGAATCCAAATTTATAATTTAAAGAATGGTATTGCCTTGAAAATTTCAGCCCTTATATAGAAGAAAATGTTTTGGAATAAAAAAAGAAACAAATGCAGTATTTATTTTTTTCCATTCATAAAACAATGATGAAATATGTCTTTTGCATCTTTAATGATTTTTCAGTAATAGCTAACAAGGCTCTTACCCATAATTTTTATCATGAGTTTATAAGTTAATAAATTTGTAGAAGTAAAATGAAATGGATTAAATTCTTGATAATACAAATATTGATTTCCTGGAAGTAATTATTTGAGAGAGACAATAATAAACTACAGATAACAAACAGTTCAGTTATTCTAGACACCGAGAACTATAAATATATATTTCATTATAATAACAAATACCTCCTCATCTAGAAAACAGTAAAAATTCACTGGTTTTGATTTTTGTTTTTATGAAATTCTGTTTCTTCTGTTATCTCAGTTTGGGTCCTTTTTTCCTTTAGTCTCACATTATAGTCACTGTGATACCAGCTAAGTTGCTAATAGATTCTACAGGCCTCTATTCACAAGGCTGTGAATATTGGCGAAAACTTAGATATTCCTTCTACACATATTTAAGTAAATGGTAGGGTTGATTTCCTGGTTTCTCAGCATGGTATAATTTAGAATGATAGTCGTCTGAGTCCCTCTATGTTTGTTGATGACGCTAAACTCTGTGCTATTAGTTCAGTGTCTGGGATCCCTGGGCATTGTGGAGAGAGTGCACAGTGGTGGGAGACAGTGAGTAAGCAAAATTTCCTCCACTCCATCTTTCCTTTTGCTCAGTTCCAAACATAGAGCTGCCAATACGGCAATGTGGCTGAGGAAAATGATCAGGAAGACAGGAACAGTAGTTGCACACTGGAGAGAAGAAGGCCTCTATCTTTCCCATGGATGCAAAATGAACTTATGAACATTTCTTTTTTGCCACTAATACAAATTTTAGTACCACTTTTGCTCTGGGTTATTGAAGGACAGACATAGAGAGAAAGAGAAAAGAAAGAAATTCAAGAAAAGGGGAGGGGGAGGAGAAGAGAAGAGGAGGGGAGGGGAGGGGGCTGGGGAGGGGAGGGAAGAGGAGAGGAGAGGAGAGAGAGGAGGGGAGGGGAGGGGAGAGGAGGGGAGGGGAGGGGAGGGGAGGGGAGGGGAGGGGAGGGAACAGGAGGAGAGGAGAGAAAAATAAAGCAAGCACCATGGGACCAAAGCAGCTGTGGTTTGCAAAATAGGTCCAGACAATATTTAAGGGATTCAGAAAACTAAAACTTTGGCATCTGAAGAGACAGATCGTTTGCAGAAAGAGCACTGCCTTTGGAGTCATTAGGCCTGGATCAACTCAACCGTATCACTCTCTGCATGTATAACCTTGAACAAATAATCTTAAGCCTTTTAGCTTTTGGTTTATTTTCTTTAACAACTTGTTGGAACATCCAGTATGATTTTCTTAAAAAGTGGTTTTGAGGATCAAATCACTGGTATAAGGGATGCCACAGAAATATACTACGTTCTCTGAAAATATGGTAGAACATTCTTGTATTATCTATTGTTATGCCAAAAAATTACTCTGTTTAGTGGTTTAGTTGTAAATCAACTATACCTTAATAAAAAATAAACAATAAATTTTAAAAAATTTATTGTATTACACAGTAACTTTGGATCAGAATCCAAGAATGGTTCAGATGCGCAGTTCTGGCTTTCAGTCTTTCATATGGTTGCAGTCAAGTTGTTGGGTGAGGCTCAAGTTATCTGATGGATTGACTGCGGCAGGCAGATCTAATTCCAAAATATCTTTCTAACACGGATGGCAATTTTGTGCTGACTGTTGGCGGGAGGTGTTAGTTCCTTGCCACACAGACCTTACCATAGAATTGCTAAAGCAGTCTTCATGACATGGCAGATGGTTTCCCCCAGACTGGGTGATCAAGAAAGAACAAGGCAGAAGGTGCAATGTATTTTGTGTATTTTATGACATAGCTTCAGAAGTTACACACAATCCATCATTTCCACAATATCTTATGGTTAAACAAGGTCAGCCCTATTTAGTGAGAGCAGGCACTAAAACAAATGCATGAATTCCAGAAGGCAAGAATCACTGGAAAGAAGGGGCATCTTAAAGGCTGCCTTTCACAATACTCTTAAAATATGTACGCTTGGAACTCGAGGGCGCAGAATTTTAGCTCTATTCTCAATGTGCTCAAGACATATTAGTCTGTTGAGATGTACTGTTTCTTGGGGTTATTTTGGATACCTCTTTCAATAGAAAATATCTATTTTAACTAGTTTTTTAAATACACTGTGATGAAGTTGTAGGGGCAGGTTTTAAGGTGGGCAATAGTCTACTTTGATAGGGAGCAAGAAAGAAAACACACACACACAAAAAGGATTAGGCACTAAGAAGTGGAAATAGGAGTATTTGTTAGTTCAAAGGAATAAAAAATGACCCATGATACTAGACAAGGTTCTAGATGTTACTGAGACTAGGGGACAAAATGACTCAATGCTTAGAAGGTACATATATCATTCTAGTTATTCTCTAGCCCCCCTCCCCCAAGGATTATTTCCAAAGTCCAGTGAAAAGCTGATACTGTAGGTAAACTGATACAGTAACGGCTGTGGAGATTATACAAATTCAATGGCAGGGAGCCAATCAAGTCACATTTTATCTAATTTTTACATCATCATGCTTTGCTCAAATTTCCAAAGCCAGTTTCCTGAACCAATTTGTCTAATAGTTTTAGAGGCTAATACTGCCTAATCCATATAAAATATTAGTGGCGAATGCTTTACCCCCACTCTCCTCTGGGAAAAAAAAATATTTCATTTCATTTATTCCCCATACACACATTCCTTTTGCCACTTCATTTTCACTACTTTGGCTGCTGAGTTAAACTCCAGGATTAAAATGGTACAGAATATCCTCCCTAGGATTTCAAATAAACATTGATATTTTTAAAAAATACCTAGATGGTCAACTGAAGAGTGAATCACATCCTCATAGGCAGCATAAAAGGATTGTTTGGTATCCATATAAGGACTGTAATGGTAGCTCGGCCATTCTTTCATTATTCAACATTTATTTATTCAATACCAATTATGTGTTAGGTATTATTCTAAGTGCCTAGACTTATAGATCTAAAGCAAAAGACAAATACCTCTTTTATGGATCTTATATTCTACTGCGAGAGATAATAAATAAGACAAGTAAAGTAGGCAGATGGTAATAATTGCTGAGAGAGGAAAAAACAAGACAGGAAGTTAGGCGTGTAGGGGCGTGGTTGAAATTTTAGGTGAGGGGACAAGGAGAGCCCTAACTGAGCAATGTATTTGAGTAACTGCCTGAAGGGCACGACGAGAGCGAAGAGCCATACAGATTCCCAGGGAAAGAGCATTTCAGGTAGATTATATGACACTCATGGCAGGTAGTATTGATTTTTAACTCCCAGATTCCAGGACAGTTCCTGCACAGCAGTTCACTAATAAATATGTTTTGAATGAAGAATGATTCTCCACAAAAAGGAAATAAATCTTTTAGAATATCGTTAATTTTCAATCATTTTATTTTAGCAAATAAACGGTGCCCTCCTTAGAATGAAAAGTTCTTGTGGAAATTATAGTAAAGGGGAAAAGATAGGCATCTGCAGACCAAGAAGATAAGCTGGAAAAAAATTATGATTGGCGGCACACAGAAAAATATCTTCCAAGTTGCCTGGAAGATAAATTCAAAAGTTTACCTTTACGTCCTGATGAACTGATCTTATTTCATATATCTCTGCTTTCTAGTCATTTCATCAAGGCAAATAGGACTTTTTTTTTTTTTGCGGTATGCAGGCCTCTCACTGCTGGGGCCTCTCCCGTTGCAGAGCACAGGCTCCGGGCGCGCAGGCTCAGCGGCCATGGCTCACGGGCCCAGCCACTCCGCGGCATGTGGGATCTTCCCGGACCGGGGCACGAACCCGTGTCTCCTGCATCGGCAGGTGGACTCTCAACCACTGCGCCACCAGGAAAGCCCCTAGAAACAGTTTTATCCAGAGACAAAGTCTAGGCAATGCTGCTTCACTGTGGATTAGGCAAAGTTTAGTACATTTACCTCTTCTCTTGCGCTTTTTCACTCTGGCTCTCTCTTAGTTCCCCTGCATACAATGTATTTTTACAGTGTACTTCCTTCTCCAGAAGGCTTCTACACTGAAGCACATCCCTGAGCCCATCAAGTGACCCCAGAAGGTAACATCAGTAATACTTAACCAGCTATTTCCCAGTATCACAAGGACTTGAAGAACGTAAGCATGGGGAGCAACTTTCAAATCATAACTGGTAATGGCTCATTCCACTTCTATGACAAACTGAATGTTACAACCCTTACACTTGCAGAAAACTTTAAAATTAATCACCTGTGATAGAATTTGAGTCCCTTCAGGGAAAAAACAATTTATTACTCATCTTTATAGCTCCAGCACTGCGCACAGTAACAGGGACCTAAGTTGGGGACTGATAAACAGTTACTGGATTATCATACAATTTAGGAAACTGAGGCACAAAGAGCTAAGTAATTTGTCAGAGTCTTCAAGACTGTCAAGAGATAGTGCTGAAGTTGTACTTGAGTATCCTGATAACAGTGCTCCTTTGTAGCTTTTTACGATGAAAACTGTCATCAGGGAATTAAGTCCCCAAATACTTTTTTAGTGAAACATTCCAATGAAATGGGGATCTTTTATAATCTTCAAGCAGTACAATTAGAGAAAAAAGTTGGTAAAACTTAAGGGACAAAACATATTAATGTTATTTCAATGAGAGTCACTTTGTGCAGGGTCAGAGTCTTCATGGTAGTAACCAAAAATCAGCCAAAAATAATTCCACTCTTTTCAAAAACCCTGTGGACATTCTAATGAGAGTTTACTGGACTTTTAATGTTTCAATGCTCTCATAAGTCTTTGAGGAAATGCCCTCATTCTTAATATCTTGGACAAAATCTATACATAAACACATTCTACTAAAATATTTTTAATATGAGTGTCGAACTGCTCTTTCCCTAATCTTGCATTAATGAGTGAGCTCAGTATGTTGTCTTGAGTTTATCTATTCACTGATATTATCCTGGAATGTATATTATTCTGGGTTTTATGAGGTTTATATTCTAGTTTTGTTTCTGACTAGCTTTGTGAACTGGGTAAGTCATTTCAATGCTACCAATTACCTTGATGGCAAAATTAGAATAGGCTCATATATTCTGAAAAGATAGTAAACATAAGTCAGAATATATTTAATGAGATTTGAATACCAAAAAGAGGATTTTGTGCTAATCTCTGGTGAAAGCATGTTTGCATTACCTTTAGAAATCCATACTGCTTAACTTTTTCGGGTTTGGAACAAGCTTATTCTTTTTTGTCTAGAGAATTCAACTTCATTGGGGATGTTTCTGAGATATTTCAGACATCTTTCTACTTGTATTGCCACAAGTCTAAGGTTTGGGAACTTTTCAATGGAAACTGAAATTAAGATGACAAACACTGTTCAAGTTGGTACTCACAAGGCATCTCATTATCATGTGCTAGACGCTTTGGCTCTCTAATAAAGAACGGTGATGATTGTAATTACAATAATAGTTTGAAAAGAGCTTTATAACACACATTATTCTATTTAATGCAACAAACCTGGAAAGTCAATAACACTATTTCACCCAATTATTCAGACTATAGATGCAGATATCCACAACATCACTGATTCACCTTGACATGGCTAGAACTTCAAAAACCAGCTATTTGAGGGAGACAGGGTCCAGAGAGTCTGGCCAAGAATATGCATACTCACAAAGAAGAGATAAGTTTATATACTGTGAGGTCACGTATACACAACGCCAATACCCAAAGTCAGGGTACTGCATTAGAGTGTAAGTTTGGGCAAGTTTCTCTACTTCTTTTACTTCTGTAAAAGTCAGTCACTATTGGAATTGATTCATTTTTTTGGACTCAGTAGAAAAGGCTTTTGTGCTTAGGAAAAGATATGAAGAGTGTGTAGTGTAGGCAAGGGTAATAGCTTGCCATCAATCAATCAATCAATGACTATACTCCAAGTGAAGCACTGGCAATGTTCTTTGAATGAGCACATACAGTAATAGCAGTTATACCCATTGACTCAGTAGGTTCAGGGATCTAAAGGCAACTGAGTGCTAGCCAAAACAGTGGTGTCTGCTAGAAGTAGTGTGATCCAGTCCAAGCAACTCCAGTGCATGACAGGGGTGGCACTGCACAGGAAAGAAAAATAGTTGCATCCATGAAAGGGTCAGTGCCCCCACGCAGGCAACAGAACCCAGCAAAGTGGCAGCAGACTATTAAGTGTTACGTGGTACTGACAGAATTTTCTGTGTGCACATTTGAGATAATATCAAAAATATATTTGAAATAATATTCTGTGCAATTTTCTGTTTCCCAGCATTCTCCACTTATCATTAGAATATTCTACAGTTATACTTTTTGCTTAACTTGCTAATGAATCCATGACATTAATTCATTTAATAAACATTCAGCAACTTCAATTTGATGTGCCAGGCCCTGACTTTGGTACTAGTGCCCATCTGAAATTCTCCTAAGGTTATCATCTTGAGGGCATTGTGCCCTTTGGGTACCTCATTGTCCTTCAGGAAGAATATGCTCCAGTCCTTATCCAGTCTGAGCCACTGGGATTCTAGGTGATCTACATCTAATTCTTCCAAAATTATGGCAACTTTCTAATATATATGACAAGAGTTTTGTCCCTTATTTTCATTTCTCTCTTTAATCCTTTGTAGCACTTATCTTTGCTCAATACAGGGCAATATAATTAATTATCTAATTAAAAATGAAAGTACCAAAACAATAGATTGTGAGACTCATAAACACACCAATGAAAAATTTAATTCATCTTCACAGATGAGTGATTTCTAAAGTGATGATCAATAAGTGAACTTGTGTATACTATCCAAAGATCGCATGTTACCATTACCTTAATAAATTAGAATTTTTTAGTGTTGTGTTTAGAATTTCAGTGTTTAGAAACACCAATTTTACCTTCATTATACAGTTCTAAATGTTGCAAATCTAGTTAATGACCTTATCAGTAAACATTTATTGAGGATTTACTATATATCAGCATAAAGCCAAGTGTTTGAGATACAAAGGTCTCTATCACTAAGAAGCTGACAATCTAATAGATGAAAAATACAAGTAAATAAATAATTGTTATAAATGAATATTATATTCAAGGTATTATGGATGAACAGCCTAATGGGAAGAGAAACAACTATTTACTGAACATACATACTGGTTGAAGAGCACAAGGCTAGATGTAGTTACCATTTGTCCCTATGTCAGTTCTTCTCTGATTTTAATGAATGTGCGTACAAATCACCTGAAAATTGTGTTAAAATTCACACTCTGATTCAATAGGTTTCAGGAGGAACCTGAAATGTTGCATTTCTAACAACTTCCCTGGCGATGCCAATGTTGCTGTTCCTTGGTTAATACCTTGAATAACAAGGATCTAAATCTTACAACTATACTGTTTTTTTTATAGTAAGGCAGAGTGATTCTCAGAGAGATTAAATAATTTACCAAAAAATTACATAAACTAAACTTATACTGATCTGAATTTTTCATGTTCCAAAACACAGGTTTACTCACTATAGAATGTAAACAGTCTTGAGTAGTTGTTGGGAGAAAGGACTTAAGTAATGGAGCTTCTCAAATGAAATAATAGTCAAATTGATTCTTAAAGGATGGTGGGGATTACCAGGTAGTGAAGGAGGATATAGACTTTTCCAGGTAGCATACAAAAAATAAGTACGTATTTCATAGTCTGATGTGGGGCTGTAGTGTTGTCTGAAGAGTGGAAGTGGATACAGGCAGAGATTAAGCTAGAAAGTTTGATCATAAAATTGGGAGGGATACTTAAGGACACCAAGAAATATAAGTTTTTAATTGAAATAGGTAACTGAAAGCTATTAAATAATTTCTTTTAAAAATAACCTGATGAATTAGTTTCTCTAGGAATTTCAACGTGGATGATTCGGAATGGAATGGGTATTAAATCGCTGGAGGTCTTAAAAAATAATTTCATTATTCTGTGATAATAGAAGCAGAGATGCCTTGAAAAATAAAATAATTTTCAGAAATACTAACAGTGTTCTGTTACCAAGATAGAGGAACCAAAAGAAGAGGCAGAGTTGGACGGAGAAAGTAATGGAAAAGTTGCAGGCCAGCAAGCCTTTGTGGTAGCTTCTGCAGATGAAGCATATAAGTTAAATGTTGGTTGGAATTTGCAATGCAAATATCCATAATCAACTTGGCATCATCCCAACAGCATTACCGCAGCAGAACATTATACTGGTTGGTTATGAGAACACACATATCTCTTGTTTGCTGAGTAGCAGCTGCAAGATTGTGTATTAAACCCTACTTAAAAAGCACAGCCACTTCCTCTGAAGCTCTATAATATCATTTAGACAGAAAACTCACTGCATCAGCCAACTATTCAAATGAAGAAAACTGCAACAAATTTCTAGAGAGAAGAGATAAAACAGTCCAGCTTCTGGATGTGTTTGATAGAAATTGCTAGAAAGCAGCAGCTTTAGTCTATTTTCTAAAATTGCAAAAACAGCAATACACTATAAAAATGAGAGATAAGCGTAGAGAACGGTCTAGCTTTGTGAAAACTGAGCATCCCCATACTTTTGATAATATTTACCACAAGGACATATTTCTCTTGTTCTATTATAATTCCGTAAATAATTCTTTTGGAAACAGAATGAGAAAGCAAGCACAGCCACAACCTACTTACTCCAAGCTTGTGATAGATACATTTTCCCATATGAAACACAAATGAGAACTAGGATGAAAGTGATGGGGCCACAAAGCAGTTAAGTTGGTTTAAAAACCCAAGTTATGAAATTCTTATATTTTCCTCAACAGACCAAAACTCAAGCCCTCACTCAGCACTTACGTACTCATATTGTTATATGTCATTCTAATACGTGTGGTATTCTAGTTTCCCAAGCAAACTTTGGAGGCAATGAGGCATAGTGGAAAGATCAAAGGTTTCAGATTCAATTATTAGCTCATGAACACCTCAAGAAGAGAAATCTAGTATATGCTGTATATCCTGCACTATACAGCCTATCTGTATCATCAGTGTTCTTAACAGAGACCGAATAATATTTGTACAGCTGTGTAAATTTTCACTTGACATGTCACCTCTGTGAGCCTTCCTTACTTTTAAAACGATGAACATATAACCTGACAGAAGTTGTCATGTCCACCAAATGAAGTTTAGGAGCACCCAGCACAATACTTGACACATAGCACTTACAGATGTCACTTCTTAACTCATTGTGTATTAGAAGCAGGAAATTGGAAGGCTAAAGTAAGAGAGCTTCTGTCATTGAGAACATGGAGAGTAATGAGCCAGTAACTGATAAGAGACAAATAATGCGGAATAAGGTAGACAAGATTATTAACATTAAAGTATAGGAGTCCACACACTTCAAGAAAAACCTACAGTTGACATCATGCTAAATCTGAAAGATTGCTTGGCTCTAAGATCAGGAAAAAGATGTGGATATTCACTCCCATCTCTTCTCTTCTACATTTCACTGGACGTTCTAGCCAGTACAATAAAGCAAGGGAGTGAAATAAAATGCAGCCGTATTGGAAAGGAAGTCTAACATTGGCAGATGACATGATCATTTTTGTAGAAAATCTGATGGAATCAGCAACAAAGCTACTGAGTTTAGCAAGGTTGTCAAATACCAGATCAATATACTAAAGTCAATTATATACTAGCAATGAACAATCAGAAATTCAAATTTATAGAAATATCATTCAAAACAATGTCAAAAATCATGAAATCCTTAGGGATAAATCTAACAAATATGTAAACAGACTGTAGATTGAAAAATTACAAAACACTGCTGAGAGAAAAGAAAAAAAGTCCTACAAAACAGATTGTTAAGATGTCAATTCTCACAAATTGATCTATAAAGTTAGTATAATCCCAATCAAAATCCCAACAGGTTCTTGGGAGAAAATCTTAAAGCTGATTTTAAAATTCATATGGAAATGCAAAGAATCTAAACAGCCCAGACAAACAGAAATGTAGGGGAAAAGAGGAATAACAGTAATGAAGATAATGTGGTATTGTCGTTGAGATAAAAAAATAGATCAATAAAACCAAATAGAGTTCAGAAGTACACTAACACATAGTCAGCTGTTTTTCAACAGCGTTGTAAAGGCAATTGAGTGGAAAAAAGTATAGCCTTTTTGCAATAAACTGTGCTGAAACAATTGGATATCCCTATCCCCCTGAAAAACAAAAACAAAAAACTTTGATCTATATCTCACACCATATATAAATATTAACTCTAAAATCAAAGGCTATAATACTTTTGGAAGAAAAGAAATGGGAAAATCTTTGTGACTTGGGTTAAGCAAAGATTTCTTAGGTATGACAAGAAAGGCACAATCCAATCAAGGAATATAAATGATAAATTGGACTTTATCAAAATTAAACCTTCTGCTTTTTGAAAGACACAGGTAAAAGATTAAAAAAATAAACCATAGGCAGAAAGAATATATTAGGAAATCACTATCTGATAAAGTAATAATATAGAGAACATATAAAGGACCCTGAAAACTCAGTAATATGAAACAGGCTACCTAATAAAAAAAATGGCGAAAGATTTCAACAGACACCACCAAGGAAAATACACAGATGGCAGATAAGTACATGAAAAGAGCTAAAATTAAAATGATTGGCCATGTCAAGCCTTTGCAAGATTGTGGAGAAACTAGAAATGCCACAATATTGTTGGTAGGAATGTAAAACGGCACAACTATTTTGAAAAAATATCTGGCAGTTTCTTAAAAAGTTAAATATAGACCTACCATATGACCTAACCATCCCACTTTTAGGTACCTTCCCAAGGGAAATGAAAGCATGCGTTCATAAAAAGCCTTGGATGCAAAAGTTCAAACTATTTGTAATAGCACAAACCTGAAGACATTTAAAATTTTTATCAAAATATAAATATACAAATAGTGATATATGCATTCAATAGAATATTATTCATCTGTAAAAAAAAGAATGAACTACTGATGTGCACCAACATGGTGAATCTCAGACACAGTGAGAGAAAGAAGCCGGACAAAAAGAGCACATGCTGTATGATTCTGATCTTGGAAGGACAGCAGTGAGCAGTCCTGAAGAGGGATCTTAGTTCCCTGCCCAGAAACTGAACCTGGGTAGACTGGATGAAAATCAGGAATCCTAGCCACTAGACCACCAGGGGCTAGAAGCAAAGTGACTCTGGCTCTTTCCCCCTTTTGAAAGCAAGAATGTTTCAAGGAGGCAAAAACTGTAAAAACAGGTACAAAGTTTATTATTAGAGGCACAGCACAACATATGGGAGAGCACACAGGGAAGCAGTTTATTTATTTAAGTCAGAAGCTAAGCAGAAGTACACACGGAGGGAGAAAGGGTGTGGGCGTCCTTCCTAATGAGGAGGAGCCAGTAAAGAGATGATTTAAATCCCTTATATAGGACAGTCCTTCTGGGTCTTTGTTTACCTTTGGCCAATTATCTCGGTTTTTTCCACATCTGACCTTTTCTAGGACACTCCCCAACATGCGTGCACATTTTTTGCTAAGATGGATCCCACCACAGAGGTCTGTGGGTGCATGTCCACGTATATTATGGAGGTGGCGCCCCCTCCCTTTTTGACCCCCAAGGAGCCTTCCTGCGCATGTGCAGACAGGGAAGCTTTCCTTGACCTCAGGCATGGTCATCTTATCTCTTTACTTCAGCAGAGCTCAGCTTCTGCTACTAGCTTTGTCCTTGGAGTGTCTGGGTGAGAACAAAGCTTCAGTTTTACTCCACTTGACAAACACCACCTGTCGGGCCCAGGAGCCCATCTATCTCCTACATCAATTCCATTTATATAAAATTCTAGAAAATGCACACTAATTTATAGGGATAGACAAGTAAATCAGTGGTTTCCTGTGGATGTGTTTGGAGAGTGGAGTGAGGATTACAAGGGGACACAAGGAAACTTTCCTATTAACAATATGTTCATTTCCTTGATTATGATGATAGTTTGATAGGTGTGTGAATTTGTGATAACATCAAATTTCACATCTTGAATACTTATTTTTTTGTGTGAATTATGCTTAAGTATAGCTGTTTAAAAAAGAGAGAGATTAGGGTAGGGGGATCAAGAGTTACAGAGGGGAGAAAGGCAGGTTGCAATTTTAAACAGCTTGTTCAAAGAAGCCCCATTAAGAAGGTGAGATTTGAAAAAGTCTTTAAAAGGGGAAGGAAGTTAGCTAAATGCTAAGGGCACAACCTGACAAAAGCCCAAGGGCAAGAGCGTGGCTGGCAATGAGGCCGGTGCCCCTGGAGCCCAGTAAGGAAGGACTAGCATAGTAGACGAAGTCAGAGGGGTCCCAAATCACATGGAGTCTTGCAGGGCATTTTAAGGTTTATGGCTTTTACTAAAAGTAAAATGGGTAGCTATTAGAGGTTTTTACGCAGAAGAGTGACACGATCTACCTAAGTTTTAAAAGGATTTCTCTGTGTTAAGGATAACCCTTAGGGGGACAAAACTGAAAGCAGAGAGACCAATTAGGAGGCTATTACAATAATTCAGACAAGAGATGATGGTGGCTTGAGACAGAACAGTAACACTGGAGGAGGTTAAAACTGCTCAGATTCTGGGTATGTTTCAAAGGTAGAGCCAACCGTTTCTCCTAATGGATTGGAAGTGGAATATGATACAAAGAGAAGAAGTTCCTTGAGTTAGCTTTCAGTCCTGTTCTCTTCTGGTCACTCATCTCTGAAAGATTTTCAATTTCATATTCCTTTCAGTGTAATATCATGAGCCAAACAAAGATAACCAGTGTAGAAGGACCCTTTTATATTGCTCATTCTATGTGGATTTAGACTAGATTTGTTTAGTGCTGTATCTTCACCTGATTGACTTAAGTTGAAATTGCAAACAAACTGCATCTGCTCATCTGCTTTCATCAAAAATATGTTTCCAACTTTGCGGTCATCTTTTGAATGGATTCCACTTATTTGGCATATCTTAAAATACATGTCTAAATCATCACAACTAAACATGTCATATAACTTTCATAAATGTTGTAAATCAGCAATTTTCAGGATCTTTACCATTTTAAAAATGCATTCCAGTTTGTTAGGAAACCTAGCTTTATGGTAATTCAATTTAAATATGTGTTGGGCAAGAAAATATGTGTAGAAAAAAGAGAAATGATTATTTATTAACTGGTATATAACTCAATGTCTTCTTTATTGTCTTAATTATAAGGAAGCCCAGAATTAATGATACTCCTTTAATTTAGGTACCCTATTTGTATTTATTCCTCACTTTCCCTCTTCACCTTCTTTAACTGATGTCCGCTAAGCTGTGTTTTGGGTTTGCTTTTTGGTATGCCATTTTTTTTTTTTTTCGGTAAATGACTTTAAATTCCTTTCTAAAGCAGATGGAATATAAATAATAAAACAGAACTCAAACAACAACAAAACTTTCACCACGACTGCATATACATAGAAGAGATTAGACATTGTCATTTATGCTTTTATCAGTGCTAATAAATTGTTAAAGATATTGAACAGCATATTACTTACTAAAGGTGACCAAAATAGTTCATATGTTCTGTATGGGTAAACAGTATTTTTAAAGATTATATAAACTTAAGCCTACTATTATTTATTACTACTTTTTGACAGAATAAAATTATATTGGCTTTCATTTCTATTTCATTATTAAATATATAGGCAATATTCTTGCAATGACATTTATTTTTAGAAGACTCTTATTTCTCAGAAAGATCAAGCAGACCAGTCAGTTCTTCTAAAAATAATTATTAGCAGACAGTTAGCATTAAGGCAATGATCCCAAAAGTTTTTGTACCAAGGAATCCTTTCATTATTTTCTTTCCCATAGGCTAAACATTTCATAACATTACTAGTGAACAGAACTTCTTTCTAATCGGCATGAAAAAAGACGTGTTACAATAAAAGAATCATACACCATGATCAAGTGGGATTTATCCCAGGGATGTAAGGATTCTTCAATATACGCAAATCAATCAATGTGATACACCATATTAACAAATTGAAGAATAAAAACCATATGATCATCTCAATAGATGCAGAAAATGCTTTTGACAAAATTCAACACCCATTTATGATACAAACCCTCCAGAAAGTAGGCATACAGGGAACTTACTTCAACATAATAAAGACCATATATGACAAACCCACAGCCAACATCACTCTCAATGGCGTAAAACTGAAATCATTTCCTCTAAGATCAGAAGTAAGACAAGGTTGCCCACTCTCACCACTATTATTCAACATAGCTTTGGAAGTTTTAGCCACAGCAATCAGAGAAGAAAAAGAAATAAAAGGAATACAATTCGGAAAAGAAGAATTAAGACTGTCACTGTTTGCAGATGACATGATACTATACTTAGCGAATCCTAAAGACGCTACCAGAAAACTACTAGTGCTAATCAATGAATTTGGTAAAGTTGCAGGATACAAAATTAATGCACAGAAATCTCTTGCATTCCTATACACTAATGATGATAAATCTGAAAGAGAAATTAAGGAAATACTCCCATTTACCACTGCAACAAAAAGAATAAAATACCTAGGAATAAACCTACCTAAGGAGACAAAAGACCTGTATGCAGAAAACTGTAAGACACTGATGAAAGAAATTAAAGATGATACAAACAGATGGAGAGATAGACCATTTTCTTGGATTGGAAGAATCAACATTGTGAAAATGACTCTACTACCCAAAGCAATCTACAGATTCAATGCAATCCCTATCAAACTACCACTGGCATTTTTCACAGAAGCAGAACAAAAAAATTCACAATTTGTATGGAAACACAAAAGACCCCGAATGGCCAAAGCAATCTTGAGAACGAAAAACAGACCTGGAGGAATCAGGCTCCCTGACTTCAGACTAAACTACAAATCTACAGTAAACAAGATAGTATGGTTCTGACACAAAAACAGAATTATAGATCAATGGAACAGGAAAGAAAGCCCAGAGATAAACCCACACACATATGGTCACCTCATCTTTGATAAAGGAGGCAATAATATACAACGGAGAAAGACAGCCTCTTCAGTAAGTGGTGCCTGGAAAACTGGACAGCTACATGTAGAAGAATGAAATTAGAACACTCCCTAACACCATACACAAAAATAAACTCAAAATGGATTACAGAGCTAAATGTAAGGCCAGGCACTGTAAAACTCTTAGAGGAACACATAGGCAGAACACTCTATGACATAAATCACAGCAAGATCCTTTTTGACCCACCTCCTAGAGAAAGGGAAATAAAAACAAAAATATACAAAGGAGACCAAATGAAACTTAAAAGCTTTTACACAGCAAAGGAAACCTTAAACAAGGCAAAAAGACAACCCTCAGCATGGGAGAAAATACTTGCAAACGAAGCAACTGACAAAGGATTAATCTCCAAAATATACAAGCAGCTCATATCGTTCAATACAAAAAATCAAACAACCCAATCCAAAAATGGGCAGAAGACCTAAATAGACATTTCTCCAAAGAAGATATACAGATTGCCAACAAACACATGAAAGGATGCTCAACATCACTAATCATTAGAGAAATGCAAATCAAAAGTACTATTAGGTATCACCTCACACAGGTCAGAATGGCCATCATCAAAACATCTACAAACAATAAATGCTGGAGAGGGTGTGGAGAGGGTGTGGAGAAAAGGGAACCCTCTTGTACTGCTGGTGGGAATGTAAACTGATACAGCCACTATGGAGAACAGTATGGAGGTTGTTTGAAAACCTAAAATTGTAACTACCATATGACCCAGCAATCCCATTACTGGGCACATACCTGGGGAAAACCATAATTCAAAAAGAGTCATGTACCACAATGTTCATTACAGCATACCCAGGACATGGAAGCAACCTAAGTGTCCATCGACAGATGAAAGGATAAAGAAGATGTGGCACATATATACAATGGAATATTACTCAGCCATAAAAAGAAACGAAATTGAGTTATTTGTAGTGAGGTGGATGGACCTAGAGTCTGTCATACAGTGTGACATAAGTCAGAAAGAGAAAAACAAATACTGTATGCTAACACATATATATGGAATCTTAATAATAATTAAAAAAAAGGTTCTGAAGAACCTAGGGGCAGGACAGGAATAAAAATGCAGACATAGAGAATGGACTTGAGGACATGGGGAGGAGGAAGGGTAAGCTGGGTTAAGTGAGAGAGTGGCATGGACATATATACACTACCAAATGTAAAATAGATAGCTAGTGGGAAGCAACTGCATAGCACAGGGAGATCAGCTCCATGTTTTGTGACCACCTAGAGGGGTGGGATAGGGAGGGTGGGAAGGAGGGAGATGCAAGAGAGAGGGGATATGGGGATATATGTATACATATAGCTGATTCACTTTGTTACACAGCAGAAACTAATGCACCATTGTAAAGCAATTTTATTCCAACAACGACGTTAAAAAAAAAAACAAAGCATAAAATATTGCTTAAATAAGACTTCAGACCATGAATTTAAAATAATATGAGATATCAATACCATACACAGCATAAACAATACTGTAAACTGTAATATCACTTTAAAATGTCTATGTGCTTTTCTCCTAATCAGCTTGATGCTTGTAATCCTCTCTTTAATGTGAAGATGGCACCTATTTTTCTTGTGATAAGGGACTAGGGTTGGTGCAACAGAAATTCAAAGAGACATAAAAGTAAATAATAAACAGCTTCTGACTTCAAACACACACACACACACACACACACACACACACACGAGTCACAGAGAGAGAGAGAGAGAGAGAGAGAATCAGTGAGAGAGAATTCCCTTAATTCCATATACCTACGTATATAAAGAAATCATGGAAGACTAATATCATAAGGATTTCTTCACAGTTAAGAAAACTTGATCATATTGACTATCCCAACATAGGAGACTATGATATGGGAGAAAAAAGTCCAAGTTCACCCCTGTCAGTTCCAAAACATAAAGGGAACAGGAAGAAAGACAAAGAAGTCAAGAGCCATGGTATTGCCCAGAGATATAACCACGCCCCTATGGTCAACTAACCTATGACAAAGGAGGCAAGGTTATACAATGAAGAAAAGACAGTCTCTTCAATAAGTGGTGCTGGGAAAACTGGACAGCTACATGTAAAAGAATGAAATTAGAACACTCCCTAACACCATACACAAAAATAAACTCAAAATGGATTAAAGACCTAAATTTAAGACTGGACACTATAAAACTCTTAGAGGAAAATATAGGAAGAACACTCTTTGACATAAATCACAGCAAGATCTTTTTTGATCTACCTCCTAGAGTAATGGAAATAAAAACAAAAATAAACAAATGGGACCCAACGAAACTTGAAAGCTTTTGCAAAGCAAAGGAAACTACAAACAAGATGAAAAGACAAGCCTCAGAATGGGAGAAAATATTTGCAAACGAATCAATGGACAAAGGATTAATCTCCAAAATATATAAACAGCTCATGCAGCTCAACATTAAAGAAAGAAACAACCCAATCAAAAAATGGGCAGAAGACCTAAATAGACATTTCTCCAAAGAAGACATACAGATGGCCAAGAGGCACATGAAAAGCTGCTCAACATCACTAATTATTAGAGAAATGCAAATCAAAACTACAATGAGGTATCACCTCACACCAGTTAGAATGGGCATCATCAGAAAATCTACAAACAACAAATGCTGGAGAGGGTGTGGAGAAAAGGGAACACTTATGCACTGTTGGTGGGAATGTAAATTGATACAGCCACTATGGAGAACAGTATGGAGGTTCCTTAAAAAACTAAAAATAGAATTACCATATGACCCAGCAATCCCACTACTGGGCATATACCCAGAGAAAACCATATTTGAAAAAGACACATGCACCCCAATGTTTACTGCAGCACTATTTACAATTTCCAGGAAGCAATCTAAATGCTCATCGACAGACGAATGTATAAAGAACCTGTGGTACATATATACAATGGAATATTACTCAGTCATAAAAAGGAACAAAATTAGGTCATTTGTAGACATGTGGATGGATTTAGAGACTGTCATACAGATTAATGAGGTAATGTACATAGTATTTGAAATGTAAAATACCAGATAATTCCTCACTCTCAATTTAGTTTTATAACAAATGTGGCATTTTCTTCTAGTCATAAAATACTATGATCACATCACTGAGACATGACAAGTTATAATTATGAATACCCCATACCCCCAACATAGAAATCCTGTAAAAATTATATAATTGTTAACACAAGGTTAATCTTGAAATAAAAATCATCAAATGAAAATGAACAAAAAGCCAGAATTAGAAAGTGGCAGCTGATATTAAAGAACATTTTCTTTGATCACAGTGCGAGAAAAACTACAAATCAGTAACAAAAATTATGGGAAAAAGTAACTCTTGCATTTGGGAGAAAACAAATACACACATATGCACTTTAATTAACCCTAATTAATTAAAGTGTCAGAAAAGAAATCATAATGGAAACTTAATAATGTTTAGAATTAAATCACATTATAACCAATATATATCATACACTGAGGATGAAAGTAAAATGGCAAGATGAAGGGAAATCAATAGCCTAATATTTCAATATTAGAAACAGATATTAGAAATAAACAAATATTTCACTCAGAAAGTTAGAAAAATAACAGGTAAGCCCCCAAGGAAAAAGAAGGTAGAAAACAATAAAGAAAATAGAAACTAATGAAACAGAAACAAAGGAAACTTAGTGAATATTTTTTTTAAGTTAAATGAAATAGAGAAAACTTTAGCAAAATTAATTCAGTGGAAATAGAGATGCCACAATTAGAGAAAGAAAACCTAACTATAAATATAGTAGGAAATTGTTTATATGACAATAGTATTTAAACTGTAATTCAAAAAGTTTGAAATCAGATAAAATAGATAATTTAATATAAAATTTTAATTGCCTAGAAATAGACTGTGAATTAACCTATAGTGATTAAAGTATCTTAAAGAGAAATTTAAACATCTTCCCACAATCTTAGATATAAATCTTAGCAAACCTCCAAGTGACAGATAACCTATTTGTTATTCCAAATGTTCCAGAAATATAAAGAAAAAGAAGATGCCAAACTAATTTTATGAGGTTATTAGTGACTTGATTTCATAACCAAATGAGATAATACAAAACAAATATAGCTGAATCTCATTTCTGAATGTTTACAATACTAACAACTCAGAAATGGTTTTTGAAAAAATACTCATGACCAATAAAGTCTGTTACAAGATTCCAGAGATTTCACATTATAATATACATTAATGTTTTCAACAAGATGAAAGATTAAAGAAACAACTGTATATTTTCAACCCCAAAGATGCAAAAAACCTGGGCACAACATCTCATAAATAGCAGGATGAATGAAAAAATAACAGGTATAAATAGGATCAATAAAAGCACAAGGTAGTTTCTGGAGAAGGAAAAACAACATATGGAGAGTATTAAAAATTAAATGGGTACATAATACCAACGTGGCCCAGAGTTTCAAAGAAATAAATAATATGTATGCTTTTATACCAACATTGAATCATTATGTTGTACCCCTTAAACTATTATAATATATGTCAATTATACCTCAATTTGTTTAAAAAGGGGAAAATTGTACATGCCCAGTTTCTTTCTTTTAACTAAAAAAACATATAAAGTGTTAGAAACGTAGGGCAATTGTCACCTGCAGGAGATGAGTGAGGGGAGGGTGGAGGAGTATGAAATAGGGGTGACACTTCTCTAGGTATAGTCTTTTGTATAATTTTGGCTTTTCCAAACATGTTAATGTTTCACAAATCCTAAAAACGAAGTCAAAAGGATTAAAAGAACAAACCCTAAATTTTTTAGAATACAAATAGAAAAATAAGCTTAACTGTTATCAAATTGATAACCACACACAATAGTAAGTTATTATATTGGTATAAAAGTTAGCACAACATAGCAACACACATTTATACTCTTACTGTACACCCTAGTTGGGGTTTATGTCAAAATGAAACAGAACCAAGCTTGAAGTGGCTTATGACAATTCAATCTACTTTGGTGTATTTATCATACTCTGGGGCCTGGAAGAAAAAGAAATGACTAAATAATGATAAAGAAATTCATCAAACCATGCAAAGTCCCTCCTATACTAAGGAAGTATTTTAATATTTAAATAAGCTTTATGAGTAAAATACAATCATCTTCTTTCAGACCTCTTCATGATTACTGGAGGCTATAAATGTTCACATCACCTGACAAAGATACCCATACTCCATTGTTTCTAAACAATGGAGATGTTTCCTAAGATGGGTTCTTTTATTCAAAACCAAAACATTCTACATTGAAGGGAGGAACTGTCAATCTCATTATTCCAAAGTTTGTTCCTCCTAATATACCTCATTCTACTGGTTATGCTTTGGGGATAATTCCATTTATGGCTTAAATGTTTATTCATGCTTATCAAGTAGATTATATGCTTTTATGAACATCCATACAAGATGAAAATCTGCCCTAATATATCTGTAATCTAGCAGAAGATAAGACACAGAAGGAACTCACATAAAACCAAAACAATCTCAGATGTGATAGAACTCAGAAACAATTTTCTATAGAAAAGGGAGGGTTCAAAACTGTGGTGGTAAAAATTTTGAAAAATAAACATTTTGAAAAATATTGAACTAGTACAACAAACTGTATTATGTCTCAAAGAGAGTTTAACATTTTGCATAATCTATACATATTCTTCCTCTGAAAGTATGACTTCAAACAGTATATCCATTAGAGTCCAAGCAGAAAATAGATGCATACTCAAACTGGGTATGTGAGAAGAGTTTTTAAAAATTAATTACAAATGTGTGGTGGTTTAGGGAAAACAACAGGCAGGATCCAGTGTATCATTACTATTTTTGCCCCTACGATTTACTGTCCTTTTTCCAAATAAAATTTTGTATTCTCAAAATAGGAGGCACAAAAATTCCTATCAACTACTCCATAACTGTGAGATTATTTCAGTTTGGACAGATTCCCATATGAAACCAAAAATATGAGCTGCCAGCAATGTTCTTCATATAAAGTAACTCAGGAAAAACATGTAGAAGGAAGAAACAATAATGAGCATAAAACAAATGTTTTTAAGTCACTGCTTCTGTAGCTAATCATGAAGCCTAAGTTAATCACAACTCTACATTTACTGCCCATTCCATGTAATCATCAGTCTCTTCCAGTATCTTGCTCTCGTTTTGCAGTGATCAAGGCAAATCAGCAAGAGAATACTGAAAGATGTCTCAGTGAATCCTCTGTGTGCTAGAAGTAGTCTTCCTTGTTCCCACTATATACCAGAAGCTACATTTCCATTTAGTAACTGGAGTCAGTCACACTGACTCTTTCTTTATCCTTTGGTTCAGAAGAATGAGGAGCCCAAAAAAGCAGGCGGCATTCTCGGCTTCTATCAAGAGTTATGTAGAACCGTAACTATGTCCACTGATGGGAAAATTATTCCCTTGGACACAAGGACCTTCAAACTGACCAGTGCCAAAAGGGATTTAGGCAGGTAGCAAAAATCCTGAAGTGGGTTATTAAGTACTTTATTTAGAGTGGTCACACATTTTCATCCCTTGGTTTCAAACCTGTGTGTTCTCGCTATGAGATAACTGGTCTCTGGTGTAAGACATTACTGAGCCTTTTAGGATAGCATACATATCTCTCATGATATTATCTTCCAGCTGATACCATAACCAAGTCTTAAGCAAGCCATTTCACTCTAATATCAATCTAATTTCTTCTTATTAGTGGAATACAGAGTAGGACTAATGAATTCTATGGTTACAAACCACTGTAGTTCCAGACTATGCCCTTAGCAGAGATTTTTTGTGTGAGAAACCATGTCAATGGATAAAACAGTCTGCAAAGCCCTAAATATGGTGCTGGCAAAAGAGCTTTTTGTTTAGATAGCAAATATTTACCAGGAATATGTTTTTATTCTGTATAACATCACTATCCCCTCCATAATTAACACTGTCTAATGTAATCATCATTCCTGGAATCCATAGGAAATGGTGACATGCTGTAGATTTAGCCTTGACCTCTATCGTTGGAAAATCAGGCACTCAGCAGTAGTAGTAGCCAAAACAGCTTTGGTGCCCCTGGAAAAAGAGACTAATAAAATGGCAGCAGTACAGGTGGCTTGTTTAGGAGACGCAGGAAAAACAGCCATGGAATGGTAAAGTGATGCAGGGAAAAAAAGCCATTCAGGGCTGAGTTATTAAGGCAGCTACCACAATGGGCAAATGGAGCTTAATTCAAGGGAAAACCCTGAGAAAAATTATAAAACACACACCTTAGAACTGATCCATCTTACTATGAGGGAGCTGAAGTATTTATACAATTCCCATCAATCATTCGTTGAAATCTACTCTTGGTGGTATTAATTCCCAAGAAATTTTGGTCCGATGCATGTATGAAAAGAAAGGCCAGAAAAAATGTTTAGGCACAGATGCAGATGTTGGCAGTTTGAAGTCATCTAAACACACTGAAGAGGTAGGATTAAGGCATATTGGCAAGGCACTCACAGTGACTGCTATAGCCTTAATCTCTGAGACTATGACCACTTTGTACATAGACTCAGTGAGCAAACATCAGAAGGCTTGGGGGAGGCCAGGAGAAAGATGCCATCCAAAAACAACTTATGTTACTGAGAATCTCCTCTAATAATACATGCACTCTGGTAGCATTTATGTAGGTCATAAAAATGCCTAATCGGAGAGGTCCATCCACATACTTCTCCTTGAAACCTCCTTGTCATCAGTTTTCCTTTTTTTTTTTTTTTTTTTTTTTTTTTGTGGTACGCGGGCCTCTCACTGTTGTGGCCTCTTCCGCTGCGGAGCACAGGCTCCAGACGCGCAAGCTCAGCGGCCACGGCTCACGGACCCAGCCGCTCTGCGGCACGCGGGATCTTCCCAGACCGGGGCACAAACCAGCATCCCCTGCATCGGCAGGTGGACTCCCAACCACTGCGCCACCAGGGAAGCCCAAGTTTTCCTATCTTGATCTTTATAAATTCCTCATCAGTCAGCCAAGCCATTAGCAATTGCTTTCACAGTGAAATGCAAAATCAGGGTCCAGCGCACGTAAATGCATTATTAAGATATATTTCAGGATAATTAGTTTGACTCAGATTGTTATTTGGTGTCCAATAATCACATGTTCAGTCTTTGGTGTTTTCATCCACAGAAGCTGCTTTCAAATGGAGAATATATTGTCTGCATAAGATGATGCGATTTATTCCAAAGCCCTGGGGATATTATTAATGACTGCCAGAGGCTCCATACAGCATCTCTGTTTGCCATAGACCTTTCCAATCTACTTGGGTGTGCTGACTCAGAAGGACCCAGGCTGTAGGGCAGTTTGTAGTACAGCCTAGACCTGATATAAGATTTTTCTTGCTCTTGTCCCACTCAAAACTGACAGCCTGCAAGCAAATGTTGGCAAGAGCCAGAGGAGCCTACAGAGCAGGTGAGATGGCAGTCACAGTATGGCGAGGCAACCCAGCCAATGCTCAGTGCATTTAGGGCATCCATGGGATACTCACACAGCAACTTCTGCTAATCTACAGATGAGAACAGGTGCACCACTATTTTCTTTTGTAACAAAAGCAAATTTACTGGCATTTAAAAATTCCTCAACCAACCTTCCAGGAATGGTTATAAGAATTAGATTTTTTTTAATTAAAAAGTACTACCACTACCACTACCAACAAGAAGACAGCTCTTTTAAGGCATTGCATGGGAGAGCAACCATGACCTTGAGGACTTGATGATCCAAGATCCAGAGGGGAAAAAAAAGGAAAAACATTGGGGCAGTGAGCCCAACCTTCTCTATCAGTAATTTCCACAAGGTCATATACCAACTAGAGATATGGCATAGAGACCAAAGAGAAAGCAAAGCACTAGAACTTGTAGCTGTCTCAGGTTTCATCTCAGCTAAGGAGATGAAAATTGAAATTGTAGGGCCCCAAGAAGTTAGCCTTGTTACATCATGATCAGTGAAGATAATGGCATGGTGGAGAAAATAGCACTTGCTCCATCAGTCAGAAATCAATGTATGAATTCTGCGGTTCTAAGTACATATATTTCTACTCTACATTTTGAAAATGGGGAAATAACCACTGTGTGGTCCTTGGCCCCACACAGCCCTGTGAGACACAATTAGACCCAAACTCCATCCATCCTCTGAGCTCCACAGAGTCCTGCTATGACTGGTGAACCATAGAGGACTTCTGGATGTCTAGTAATAAGAGTATATTGAGATTTGGCAACCAATAATCCCCAGAAGGTCCAGGTGTCTCCCTTTTCCAAGTATAAAGTCACCCTGGTAAATTGCTACAGGACACTTTTAGGAAGGTTCATACATATTCTAAGGAAATAGCTGATTCACATAACTTGAGGCCTAAGGGTTCATGTTTCATTCTTTAATTTGATTTTTTAAATTATCATATAATTGATTTTTTATATACAGTTCTATGAATTTTAATACATGTACAGAGTCATGTAACTACCACTATAATCAAGATACAGGATGATTCCAAAAGCCCAAAAAACTCTCATACCAACCCTTTGTAGTAGTACCAACTTCCCAACCCTGGTAACCACTGATCTGTTCTCTGTAATTTTGCCTTTTCCATAACGTTATGCAAAAGGAATGTAACTTTTCAAGACTTGTTTCTTTCATATAGTTTAATGTCTTTGAGATTCATTCAAATTTTTGTATGTCATATTTCATTCCTTTATATTGCTGAGTATTTTACAGATGCGCCACAGTTTATTAACACACCTATTGAAGCACATTTGGATTGTTTCCAGTTTTTGAAAATTAATGGGGTTGTTAAACATATTTGTGTACAGATTTTTTGTGTGAACATGTTTTTATCTTTCTAGAGAAAATACCTAGGAGTAGGGTTTCTAGGACAAATGCTAAGTATAAATTTAATTTTATAAGAAAATGCCAAAATGTTTGCAGAGTATCTACACCATTTTGAGCATTCACCAACAATGCATGAGACTTCTGTTTGCTCTACAAACCTGCTAGCACTTGGCATTGTCAGGACTTCTTATTTTAGCCATTCTAATACATGTGTAGTTGTGTTCATCATGGTATAGCTTTAATTTTCACTTCTCTAAAGGCTAATGACAATGAACTCTCTCATGTGTTAAACTGCCTCCCATATAGCCTCCTTTGATGAACTAAGTCTTTTCCCATTTTTTTTTAATTGGGTGATGTTTTCTGTTTAATGTCTTTATTTTATTTCAGATTTAGATTTTCATTTTAGATTTTCTATATATGCCTAGTAAAATGGCACTCAATACATAAATAGATTCTGAATATAGAAGGATCTAATAAGATGCCACAAAAGAGCGAAAAAAAAAAAGAAAAGAAAGAAAAGAAAACTTGATTCACTGAAGTTAAGAGGGAGTTTATATGTTACCAGGAGTTATATGTCCTAAGGACAAGGAATAAGGTAAATGTTCTATTATTCATTCTCAGAAGTAGATGGCCTATGGTAAAAAAATATAGAAGAATACATTCTATGAGATCAAGTTTGTCAAAGGAAAGAAACATTTTAAGTAAGCTGCAGAATATATACCTTGGTTTCAGGGTTAGCCAGGAAAATGGGTGCTTTAGACCAGAAACTTACATTTGTTAGGTAAATGCAACAAAAGAAATCATTTTTGGATATACAGAGGTTGCAGAAATATCTTTTAACTCTTTACATGGAAAATCAATAGCTGATTGTTTTTACTCTGTGATTGCAGTATTACTAAATAACTAAAGATTAGTTCTAAATATCTAACTATTCATCACTGTCTCATTTTTTTCCAACTGATTCCTAATTGACTCTAGCCCACTGTAGATTTTTCCAGGTTAAACATTATTTGGTTTGCAAAACCATCTCTCAGTTGTGAACTAGCAGAACATCTTCCACACTCGTTTGTTTTCATCTTTTGTCAGTTTTAAAGTCAAGATGTAAAGTGGATAAAGTGATTTATTATAGTTGCTGGTCTGTCTCTTCTAATCTGTGAAAAAGAATTTTTACCATTAAGGAAAATTCACCGCCTTATGTTAGTTTTACAAGATCATATTTGTTTCATGCACTATTTTATAATTACTCAGATAAGCTATACATCTGATTCTTCAAACAGAAAGTATTGTTTTATGTTATATTTTGTAAAAAAAAATTGAGTCTCTACAGAATATAGCTTAGAGCATAAGAATTTATCCAGTTTATTACAGAATAAATATTCTAGATTCAAGACAAACAGTATGTAGGGCTATTAAAAAGAACAATTAAAAATGGAGTTTAATACTGTAGTTTAAAACCACTGTAAAAATATAAACTTTCCTTGTAGAAAAATGAAACAACATTCTTTAGAAAATCTGCTTCTCTGAAAACTATTCACCAAATAACTTTAAGGAGTTAAACTTAAAATTAAATAAGAAATATTGACAGAGCCTAAAAAGTGAGGGAGGCTATTTCAGAAGAGTCTGAAATGAGGAAAAAGCCATCAAAGGGCACTGAGTAATATGTGCCTGAAGGGACTGTAGAAAAAAACAGACAAATCAAATCCACAGTCATCTAATCATCATATGCAAAAAAAAACTCAAGCTTACTAGTCAGACCACACAGTGAAAAAGACAACTTTCACACAGTCTCCAATGTGTAATTCATATCAACTTGTTATACTGAATTATTTACTATGTGTCCAGGTGTCGTGAGGATGATGAAGAATTTAAGACATGATCACTGCCATAGAAACTTCAATCTTTAGGAAGAATAAAGAAAAATAAATAGTATAGGCAATAAAAATGATAAATCATATTTATGATTACTTATATCCTCATTTCACCAATGACAAAAGTCAAACAACTTTTACTTTTACTAACTTAATATATAAACTTAAGGGATATGGACGATAGGGTAATATATCTACTTTATGCACTAGTAACTATAAATAAACATCTATATATGTACCTATATTTTTGAAACCTTATAGCAAATAAAGTATTTTAATTCATAGTATATAATACATTTAAATATATTATTAAGAAATATAGATGTTTTAATTCATTTTCGTGAAATATTTTTATGTAGACTTTTCACATGTATCTACAATTATCAATTTCTTCCTCGTAACCAGGACTACTTAACTAGGGCACATTATTTTCACTTCTAAGTAGTTTGAGATGTTTGTGAGGTCATATATGATGCTCCTGCCAACATAAAATGTATCCTAAGCCATAAGCATTAATTCACATACCATTAGAACACTTTTTTCCTTGGATCTTTTAAAAAAATTTTAACCTATTCCACTAGGGAAGCTCTATATACATACAAGACAAGCACTCACTTAAGTCATTTCAGATAATGTGTATTCTGCAACATGTTATTATTCAAAACAGAGTGAGTGTGAATCAAGGTTTCCATTCTTGAACAAGGTAGGCAGAAAAATGGAATGGCGAAAGGTAAAGAGGAACCCTGTCATTTTTATTTTATTGGGAAATAGTATTAGTTCACGATTTTAAAAAATATACATAACACTATACATATACTATATAACACATATGTATATAAACAATAAATATATATGTCCATTTTGTCATGTATTTATAATATAATTTTTTTCCAGCTCTGTCCACAGAAAAGGCTTGAAAGCAATGGCATTTTAGTAGCAATAAGTAAAACTACATCACACATCTTAGATTCTATGTACCATTTGCCAATATAAAAGGAGCCCAGGGACCCTTAGAGAAATGGTTGATTATAGATCTGATGTAGTGAAGTACAAAGCCTGGAAAATCTGCCAGAAAACAAAAATATGCTCAAAGATTAATAGGGTCAAGTCAATAGGTCACAGAAGCTGGCTTGAAGAGGCTCCTACTGGTCAAAGTAGGGACAATTTGTGCATCAAATAATAATAATAATAATAATAATAATAATGGTGATAGATTATAACACATTCAACAAAAACAAATACGTGAGTTCATGGTGACACACTAAGTCAGAAAGAGAGAGATAGAGATTGAAACATGAGGGAGAGAGGGAGAGGGGGAGGGGGAGGGGGAGGGGGGGAGAGAGAGAGAGCACTTTAATCCCACAACCCAAAAATAGCATTTGAACTCCTTTGTGTCCAAACTTCCAGGGTTCCCTCCCAAGATGAAAGCTCACAGTGAGGAGAAACTGATGGGAGTAGAATTAGAATTGCGCAGAAAAATGACAAAATGTCCATAGTTTGGAACAATATACAAAAACAGCAGAAGAGGAAGATCTGTAAAGTTAAAAACATTACCCTGAACCTCAGGGTAATGTTCAGGAAAACTAAATTCACATAAAAATGAAAAAATGGTAACAAGGCCAAATCCCATGCAAAATTAATGTAAGGAAAAGGAAAATTAGGAGCAGAATAATATCCCTACAGACCATAAAAGACATTACTACGAAGTAGATAAAAACTGAACCTCCTCTTTCATGACATTAAGAAAATAATGCAAAAGATGAAAGAACAACAAAAATCAGAATTGGAAAAAATCTCAGAAATGTTCAGAATTCAAAATAGAATTAGAAATAAAATAATTTTTAAAAAAAGAAATAAAATAATTTTTTTTTCAGAAAATGACTTCAAACAAAAAGAAACACAGGACTGAATAAATATCCTTGTGATTTAAGGGAAAAAAAAACCTAAGGTATAAAGGATGAAATCTTTTAAATCAAAAAAAAAAAAGAGAAAGAGAGAGAAATGTTTTGAGAGAAAGTAACAACTATTTAAGATAAGATTTCCTCAAGAAGAAAATCAATTTAATGCAAAGAAACAGCAAATACTACAAACTATAATTCCAGAAAAGTTTCTAAAATAAAAAATGATTTGATGAACTTATCATGTGTTTCAGAATATCAGCCCAGAATGATGAATACCAATATTCTAATAAATCAATAAATAATAATGAATAGTATATTCTAATAAAATTTCTTGGTTTAAAAAAAGAAACAATAAATTTCTTGGACATCTAGGAAAACACAGTACATGACATATTAGGACAGAGAATTAAATTACTATCTTACTTTTTAATACGATGTTTTATGTCAGAAAAGAATGAAAAAACATATTTAAGAAACTCAAGGAACAGAAATGTGAACAAAGGATTTATATCCAACAAAACTAACTTTCTATAAAGGACACAAACTGTTATCAATATGAAGAGCTAGTAGATTATTTTTGATATCAGATCTTCCTGTGGAATGTACTAGAAAAAGAGACTCGAATAATCAAAATGACTGGAAAGACATTGACATAAAGACTAACAGCTCTTTTTAGAAGTAGGATTAAACAAGATATAAAGGAGAATATAGTAATAATATGGTAATCTTGAAAACTGGCAAATACAGGGAAATAATCCTATGATTAGGATCCTAGGAATAGTATCACTTGGTTATCAAATAGTAGATAAGGTAAATCATGTCTTTATAATAGCTTTTCCAATTAATAAATTTTAAAAGAATTGACAGAATTAGAATACGACTAGTTTACAATATCAAATAATTACTAGATCTAAATGTGATCATCTACAGTTGCAAGCATCATAAAATGTGAAACTACCTGCCACTATGCACATTTTAATGAAAGAGCACTCCCGATAGACTTGCCCAAAGGATTGGAGGTGGATCTTAAGTCTCTGGATCCAGCTGCCAGTTTGCAGAAAACACAGAGGACAAAAGAACAAGTTGAAGTGTACCAAGAATAAGCAACCTACAAAATCCACACCAGAAAACTCTACAGGTCAAAATGTCCTCAGGGTCTTTAAGGAAATGAAAAAACCATATTAAGACACAAGCAGAAAACCTATTGATTATAAGAGACTTAAAAGACATTAAAATTGCTTTGTATTTTTGTTTGTTTGGGTAAGACTGAATTATAGTGTCTGAAAATGAACACTATAAATTTAAAATGAACACACTGGTGATAAAACCAATAAAGATAAAATAAATGTCAGGATAGTGGTTATTTATGGAAATAGAGTGGTTGTGATTGAGATGGGACACATGGGGAATCCCTGGGGTTACTGTTCATAGTAACTTAAAATAACTGAATAAGCTATACATATTTTGTGTGGTTTTCTATGTGTATATTTCATTGTAAAATTAAAAAATATAAAAAGCTAATTCAAAATTTACCTAATCTTCTATTATTTGGATATATAGTATTTTATAATTCCAAGTCCTTATTATTAGATATTTAAGTTATTTCTACTTTTTTTTTTTTTACTATATAAAGTATGTTGTAATGAACAGAAGTTAGCCAAATCTTTATGTATATCTTTAATTATATCTTTAGAATAAATCTTAAAAAGGGGATGTTGGGTCAAAGGGTGTGCACATTTTATGGCTTTTATTATACATTGCCAAGACACACCTCAAAAAAGGTGGTAAATTATTATTTCACAGGCTGCCATAGCCTCTTGCCTTGCTTTCTTTATTAATTATATTTCTGTAAGCTTGATTTTTAAAACATTCTGATTTTAAAACATTAAAAACATTACTGGGTTTCAGTAACATGGATAGAAATGGCCAATTATGAAAAAGCAGCTTGGGATAAATCCAATAACCCATGCCAGGTGCATCCAGCTGTGTTATTACTGCTATCTGTGTTAATTTACAGTGTAACAAAAACTTCAACAATGATATATACAAGAAAATCATTCAATCCATTTTAATTTCAAACAGAATAAAATGTACTTTCTGCTGTTTAGGTCAATTGCAACTATTATGCTAAATGGACCAACATAAGAGATAAAGTAACCATAAATTCATATTTTAATAGACTTGTCTCTACAATGTCAAAATGGCATTATGTGAATTCATTGCTCTAGGAAAAAGAGGGAATGAAAGAAACAGCTTTTTTCATTGTTGCTGAAGCCTAACACCCATATTGCTGACAACTGGTTGCCTACATGGTTTTAAAACCAGCTCTTAACTTTTATAGGGGAGAGGGACTTTGCCTTTCAATTCTCATAGAAACTAAAATTTACTTTGTGATAGGAGTGCAGGTGAGGAGCAGATAAGAATTAACTCTATAAATATTAGTATGTGTGTGAGTGTGTATATGTTTTCTGTTTATGGCCATGAACAGTGTTTTACTGGCTCGTGTCCCTACCTTGTAATGCATGACCCCAACACTCGGAGGTCGCAGGAAGTCGCATGGTAGTTTCTAATCACCTTACCATGTAGCATTCCCTGAGCATCACTGATACTTCTTCTGGCAATACCAAAATCACTATACTCCACTCTTCCCTGTCTGCTCTGACAATGGGAGCATCACTGTCATTCCAGTTGGGTTCCAATCCATCCACTGAAAACTACTTCCATGTCCTCCATGTCCTGCCGTTTCTCTTCAGCTTGAGTGCCTGTGGTGGACACTGCTTTGTCTCCTGCTAGGTTCAGCCACGCCCACTAGACACCACCACTACTCTGGGCACAGATAGTTCTTGCAGTAAGTTACTCTACTTTTGCTAAACACAACTACTATTGCTGACTGCCATACTCTGTACCATGTCAAAATTTCTCTGCCATGTGCCATGTTAATGATGCCATTGTTGTCCCCTGCAAGGCATCACTGCCACGGAAGCAATGTACTCCTTATACCACTGAAACTTTATGGTGCTCTATAGGTTCTGGTGAAGTGGGTGCGAATGTCTCTCTTGTTATACTTCTTGAGAAAAATAACACTAAAGTGGTGCTGCTTACAGATTATTCTTTTATTGATTATTTTGTATAACAGGCCTTCTAGTTTGTGCGTGCATTCTTATAGCCTTCTAATATACAGCCATAGTCAGAGTGAAGAATAGATCTAGGGACCTTAGCAGAGTTGACTCAGAATCTTTCTTCCCCAAACCACCAAGTTCACTGAGTCATACTTTAAGATGAATTTTCTCCCAAAAGGGTTATCAGTCTTGCATACCAATAAGCATATTTTATGCTTCTTAGTAATTCTCTAGACTTGTACCGATTATGTCTGAAGCCCAGAAATGAACGCAGCATGGCCTCAAGCTGAGACCCCTGCTACAAGTTATTAACTTAGCTCCAGCTCAGGTAGGATGAAGAATGGATTAATTGAGTTTAACCGAGCCACATACCTTATCATCTGCCAGTCAGTCTCTCCTTCCCACTGTGTTATCTTGGCCTTGTGCAAACACCTCTCCAAGTTCAGAGTAGCCCAGGAATTTTCTCACTTAGTAATCCTATGGAGCTTACTCCAGCATCTGAGGAAGAATTAAAACAACTATTACCAGATTGAACTATTAATAAAATTTTTCATGCTACTTCAACAATGATTTTTGATAATCTGCTACCTACCAGTATCCCCCAAGACATTTTCACTTTTTCTCATCTACCTGTTTCTTTTAGCTGATAGTCGCTACTACTTAGAGAATATCATATACATCCCTGACTCTTTCTTTTTCTCTAAATATGAGAGTAAGAACTGAAAGAAATAGCCATTAAACTGTAGAGGAATAAGTTATCTCTTCAGTCTCATGGTTTCGATCATCTACGGATGTGTTTAGCTTTTTCCTATCAGTTCTTTCTAAGACTGTCTCCTTCCCTCTCCCTCTTCCCACTATTATCCTCTGTTCTCTTACTACTTGAGAAACTTCAAGCATATTTTGGCACTACCTCTCACAACTATTTTGGCTTTACTTGGATTCACTTCTTTCAACAAACGATTATTATCAGCAATTTTTCTAAAAGCTTATTTTCTTACACACCAAATTTGAACCACAAGCAAACATAGCTTTCAACAAGTAAACAGTTTCTCCAGGAAATGTTACACATGACTATTTTTTGTTTCAATGCATTGGAAAATCCAATTCAAGTTGATAGAGAGATTGAGAAAGAGAGAGAGAGAGGAGTTACTGTCTCATGTCTCTAAAAAGTTCAGGTTATATAAGCTTGAGGAATAACTGGACTGAGGAGCTAAACTTACTGGCTCTCTTTTCCTTACGGTGGCTCCCTTTTTGGCAGGCATCTGTCTTAAAGCAAGATGGCTGCTAGACATCCCAGGCTTTCATCCAATTCCCCCAGACACTCCAGTGGAAAGAATGAGTATCCCTCATAAATATTCCAATAACTGGTCCAAAATTGAGTTTCATTGGATCCAACTAGTAACATGCCCAATGTTTTAACCATTAAAGTATAAATATCTCCAGGGAGAGGGAAATTTCTCAAAGAACATCAGAATACCATTACTAAGGAATGATCTGTGTTGAGCGGACAAAAACAACAGATATTCATTGTAGAGGATACCTGATATTTCCATGAGATCATTTTATGGGGAAAGGAACAAGTGGCAAAATACATAATTAGTGTGCATGGCAGGGCTTTTCACCATCTATAATACACTGTCCAGGGCTCTGGTGGTGCAGTGGTTGAGAATCTGCCTGTTAATGCAGGGGACACGGGTTCGAGCCCTGGTCTGGGAGGATCCCACACGCCGCGGAGCAACTAGGCCTGTGAGCCACAACTACTGAGCCTGCGCGTCCAGAGCCTGTGCTCTGCAACAAGAGAGGCCGCGATAGTGAGAGGCCTGCGCACCACGATGAAGAGTGGCCCCCGCTTGCCACAATTAGAGAAAGCCCTCGCACAGAAACGAAGACCCAACACAGCAAAAATTAATTAATTAATTAATAAACTCCTACCCCCAACATCAAAAAAAAAAACAAAACACACTGTCCAGTCATTCACAACTCCCCCAACCTCAACCAAGAAATCTACTGATCAGTGTGTAAAAATAATTCTGCTTAATATGCAAGCAGAATTAGTTCCTGAAGTGTCCTCACTCTGTGGTATTCAGGTTCATTTCTGGTCATTCTGTTACTGACTCTCTCTCACCCTTGGTACATCTACTATCAATTACTGGAATGAAACACAGCCACTCCACTCTTTACCTTTGCTCCAAGACCTTGATCATGTATTTTATCTCCATACCCCAACTTATGTTCTCTCTCCTGGCCTGATGTGCTCTTGAGCTAAAAATTTATTAAAGAACCTTCTAAACATAGCCCCAGTCTTCTTATACATCAATATACATCAACATTGCCCTTACAGACAATTGGCTAGTCTCTGATTTTTACACACGTTCTACTTTTGGGGTAAGATCAGGAACTGATACCAGCTAAAAGTATTTAGAATTATTTCCTGATGAAGAAAATTGAACTTTAAGCCCAGTGCACGTGACTTGAGAGCAAGTAACTCGGAAAGCATGCAATGCCCTTATCCTAAGGAGAGTTCTGCATCTTTTCAAAGAGTCAAGCAATTTACACCCAGTTCTGCATCTTTTCAAAGAGTCAAGCAATTTACCATTTCATTTGTCATACGCAATGCCCTCTCAAAATATGTTCATTAGGTAAATAAATATGTGTCTAATAAGTAGTCTAGAGCAATGATTTTCATTTGGGAATAGAGGACTTTGGAGCAGGGGATGTTCATGAATTACACACAGAATTTTCCTCTCCACCCCAATCCCACACCATGGTTATAAACCACTGATCCCTAAACCTGAAATAATTATCTGGAGCTTATTCAAATGCAGATTTCTACACCCCAGTCAAGGTATAATAAATCAAGATTTCTGAGTGGAAAGCCTGGATACCGATATTTTTAAAAGCTCCCTAGATGATTCTGAAGATTAGCCAGGTTTGGGAATTACTAGGATGCAGCATCTGGTCCCAAAACAAAAGAGAATTAGAACACAGTAAGCATATGCTCCAAGTGAACAGGCAGTTGCTTATCACCCCCTTGCTGGCTTAGAATCAAAAAGAATTCAAGCGTTTCTTCATTTGGGGTTTGAGCAGAATGCATCAGCAGAGCACCCACTCTGCAAAAGCAGCATATTCAGAGGTCCTTCATGGGTGGATTCACTTTAATAAGAAAGCTGTTCGTGCAGGTGACCAGCTGGGTAAACATGCCACCACACCATTCTACCAATTATCGCTACACCCTGTTTAGAAAGTCGGGGCAGGTCAGTTCCCTATTTGAAAGAGGCAGTAAAACTCCTTATGCAGTGAGTATTAATTCTATTTTAGAAGTTCTTTGGTTACATATAAAAAGTAAAATAAAAAAACAGATTACTCTATTCAACAGAAAAAGAGTTCATGCAAAGCAGGCTTTTCATGTAACATGGATTAACCCACCAGTGGTATTTTCACTTTTCCAGTTTTTTTGTTGTTGTTGTTAACCACTATGCGCAGCCTCTGAGACATCCGAATACATTCTACCTTTATAGTGTGAAAATTAGACAACTAAAGTTCATTGTATATACGTACATTTAGTGAAGTAATAAGGTAATTCAGAGTCAAGTTACTGCCCTGTGTATATTTGTGAAGAGTATATACCTATAGTAAAACATATAAGGTCTCTTACCACCTGGGTTTATTACTGTATTTTCTTATTACCTCTCTGGCTACTTGACATCTGTTCCTCTAACAACTTCAATGCTTACAGAGGCTTTAGCCACCTAAGGTCTGTTCCAGCTCTGCCCTATTGCTCCTGCAATCCAGAGCTAGCTGCCAGCAGTGATTCACCAGGCTTCGGATGATACCTGTGGCCTCAGTTTGCATCAACACTGAAACACTTTTTCAGAAATATGTTTGAAAAATCAAGACAATCAATAACCCAATTCTTTATATCTCTATTAACTATAATAACTTCCCAGAATACAAACCCCTCTCTACATCTCTCCTCTCCCATATTCGCATCCCCACACTGTTCAATGCTAGCCTTCCTTTATTCTTAACACTGTGGAATCCTTATCCTTCTTTAATTTATTCATTTGTTGACCGTAACTAAAATGAGGCTATTCCTGAAACACCCATATTTTTCCAGGAGATATCTCCAATAAAACAACCATTACTGCACTCTCTGTGGACCTCCAAATCAGAAAATGAGACAGGATTCCCTTCTTTTCCCAACCCTAGCTATGATTATTACTCTATACTCATTAAAATCCCAGTTTCTTGGAGTTTAATCAGCAATACTGGGCCCTCCTTGTCCTTGAGATTTACAAATCTCATGGACACTCCACATTCTTTAAAGACTTACATGCCATGATTCATTCCATGTATCCATCCCAATTCTGTCACAATTCTGATTCAAAGTCCTTAAGAGTGTAAACTGACCTGATCATTGTTTGACCTCAACTCTTATGATCTAAATCTCTTCAGTTTGGTCGTCCATTCTTGTCATTAACTAAAGTGGTTCCGTCATTGAATTACTGAGCTTCCGTAATGATTCTGATCCTATTGAATCTTTGGTACTTTGTCTAACCTATTGCTTTCACTCCTGATCTTACTTTGACCACACTGATTTCTAAGACAGTTTTCTCCTCATTTTCTACCATTATGCCACATCCATCTTGGGTTACCTTCCATTGTTGATTGAGACTTTTTGCTTGATCATCTGGAAAAATATTTCATAAATCTTAAATGGAGTAGTGCATAAGCCTAACAAAACCTCAACACTGGAATAACTTTAAAGTCTATCTTCCCGACTTGTGATCCTTAGTAGAGCTTTAAAAAAATAAGACAACTATAAAGCCATGGGTCATTACAAACCCATATATAATTAGATATACATATTTAAATAAACACTTTATACACACACACACTGTGATTGTTTTTTAACATCTTTATTGGAGTATAATTGCTTTATAAAGCTGTGATAGCTTCTGCTGTATAACCAAGTGAATCAGCTATATGGATACGTATATCCCCATATCCCCTCCCTCTTCCATCTCCCCTCCTACACTCCCTATCCCACCCCTCTAGGTGGTCACAAAGCACCAAGCTGATCCCCCTGTGCTATGCAGCTGCTTCCCACCAGTTATCTATTGTACATTTGGTAGTGTATATATGTCCATGCTACTCACTCACTTCATCCCAGCTTACCCTTCCCCCTCCCTGTGTCCTCAAGTCCATTCTCTACATCTGCGTCTTTATTCCTGTCCTGCCCCTACATTCCTCAGAAACTCTTTTTTTTTTTTTTACATTCCATATATATGTGTAAGCATATGGTGTTTTTCTCTTTCTGACTTACTTTACTCTGTATGACAGACTCTAGGTCCATCCACCTCATTACAAATAACTCAATTTCGTTTCTTTTTATGGCTGAGTAATATTCCATCATATATATGTGCCACATCTTCTTTATGCATTCATCTGTCGATGGACACTTAGGTTGCTTCCATGTCCTGGCTATTGTAAATAGAGCTGCAATGAACATTGTGGTGCATGACTCTTTTTGAATTATGGGTTTCTCGGGGTATATGCCCAGTAGTGGGATTGCTGGGTCATATGGTAGTTCTATTTTTAGTTTTTTAAGGAACCTCCATACTGTTCTCCATAGTGGCTGATTCAATTTACATTCCCACCAAAAATACAAGAGGATTCTCTTTTCTCCACACACTCTCCAGCATTTATTGTTTGTAGATTTTTTGATGATGGCCTTTCTGACCGGTGTGAGGTGATATTCATTGTAGTTTTGATTTGCATTTCTCTAATGATTAGTGATGTTGAGCATCCTTTCACGAGTTTCTTGACAATCTGTATATCTTCTTTGGAGAAATGTACATTTAGGTCTTCCCCCCATTTTTGGATTGGGTTGTTTGTTTTTTTGGTATTGAGCTGCATGAGCTACTAGTATATTTTGAAGATTAATACTTTGTCAGTTGCTTCATTGACAAATATTTTCTCCCATTCTGAGGGTTGTCTTTTTGTCTTGTTTAAGGTTTCCTTTGCTGTGCAAAAGCTTTTAAGTTTCATTAGGTCCCACTGTTTACTTTTGTTTTATTTCCATTTCTCTAGAAGGTGGGTCAAAAAGGATCTTGCTGTGATTTATGTCATACACTGTTCTGCCTATGTTTTCCTCTAAGAGTTTCATGGTGTCTGGCCCTACATTTAGGTCTTTAATCCATTTTGAGTTTATTTTTGTGTATGGTGTTAGGGAGTGTTCTAATTTCATTCTTTTACATGTAGCTGTCCAGTCTTCAACAGCACCACTTATTGAAGAGGCTGTCTTTTCGCCATTGTATATTCTTGCCTTTATCAAAGATAAGGTGACCATATGTTCGTGGATTTATCTCTGGGCTTTCTATCCAGTTCCATTGATCTACATTTCTGTTTCTGTGCAGTCCCATACTGTCTTGACTACTGTAGCTTTGTAGTAGAGTCTGAAGTCAGGGAGCCTGATTCCTGTAGCTCTGTTTTTCTTTCTCAAGATTGCTTTGGCTAATCAGGGTCTTTTGTGTTTCCATACAAGGTGTGAAGTTTTTTGCTCTACTTCTGTGAAAAATGTCATTGGGTTGGTGAGGCACTGCATTGACTCTGTAGATGGCTATAGGTTGTAGAGTCATTTTCACAATGTTGATTCTTCCAATCTAAGAACATGGTATATCTCTCCATCTGTTTGTATCATCTTTAATTGCCTTCATTGGTGTGTTATAGTTTTCGGCACACAGGTCTTTTCTCTCCTTAGGTAGGTTTATTCCTAGATATTTTATTCTTTTTGTTGCAGTGGTAAATGGGAGTGTTTCCTTAATTTCTCTTTCAGATTTTTCATCATTAGTATACAGGAATGCAAGAGATTTCTGTGCATTAATTTTGTATCCTGCTACTTTACCAAATTCATCGATTGGCTCTAGTAGTTTTCTGGTGGCATCTTTAGGATTCTCCAAGTATAGTATCATGTCATTGGCAAACAGTGACAGTTTTACATCTTCTTTTCAAATTTGTATTCCTTTTATTTATTTTTCTTCTCTGAGTGCCATGGCTAAGACTTACAAAACTACGTTGAATAATACTGGCAAGAGTGGACATCCTTGTCTTGTTCCTGATCTTAGAGGAAATGCTTTCAATTTTTCACTATTGAGAAGGATGTTGGCTGTGGCCAACATATATGGCCATTATTATGTTGAGGTAAGTTCCCTCTATGCCTACTTTCTGGAGAGTTTTTATCGTAAATGGGTTTTGAATTCTGTTGAGAGCTTTTTCTGCATCTATTGAGATTCTCATATGGATTTTCTCCTTCAATTTGTTAATATGGTTTAGCACATTGATTGATTTGTGTATATTGTAGAGTCCTTGCATTCCTGAGATAAACCCCACTTGAACATGGTGTATGATTCTTTTAATGTGTTGTTGAATTCCATTTCCTAGTATTTTGTGGAGGATTTTTGCATCTATGTTCATCAGTGATATTGGCCTGTAGCTTTCTTTTGTTGTGACATCTTTGTCTGGTTTTGGTATCAGGGTGATGGTGGCCTCGTAAAATGAGTTTGGGAGTGTTCCTCCCTCTGCTGTATTTTGGAAGAATTTGAGAAGGATAGGTGTTAGCTCTTCTCTGAATGTTTGATAGAAGTCATCTGTGAAGCCACCTGGTCCTGGGCTTTTGTTTGTTGGAAGAATTTTAAGCACAGTTTCAATTTCAGTACTTGTGATTGCTCTGTTTATATTTTCTATTTCTTCCTGGTTCAGTCTAGGAAGGTTGTGTTTTTCTAAGAATTTGTCCATTTCTTCCAGGTTGTCCATTTTATTGGCATATAGATGCTTGTACTAATCTCCAATGATTCTTTGTATTTCTGTAGTGTCAGCTGTTACTTCTACTTTTTCATTTCTAATTCTATTGATTTGAGTTTTTTCCTTTTTTTCTTGATGGGTCTGGCTAATGGTTTATCAATTTTGTTTATCTTCTCAAAGAACCAGCTTTTAGTTTAGTTGATCTTTGCTATTGTTTTCTTCCTTTCTTTTCATTTATTTCTGATCTGATCTTTATGAATTCTTTCCTTCTGCTAACTTTGGGGTTTTTTTGTTCTTCTTTCCCTAATTGTTTTAGGTGTAAGGTTAGACTGTTTATTTGAGATGTTTCTTCTTTCTTGCGGTAGGACTGTATTGCTATAAACTTCCCTCTTAGAACTGCTTTTGCTGCATCATATAGGTTTTCAGTTGTTGTGTTTTCATTGTCATTTTCTTCTAGGTATTTTTTGATTTCCACTTTGGTTTATTCAGTGGTCTCTTGGTTATTTAGTAGTGTATTGTTTAGCCTCCATGTGTTTGTATTTTTTTACATTTTTTTCCTGTAATTGATACCTCGTCTCATAGCGTTGTGGTCAGATAGATACTTGATATGACTTCAATTTTCTTAAGTTTACCAAGGCTTGATTTGTGACCCAAGATATGATCTATCCTGGAGAATGTTCCATGAGCACTTGAGAAGAAAGTGTACTCTGTTGTTTTTGGATGGAATGTCCTATAAATACCAATTAAGTCCATCCTGTTTAATATATCATTTAAAGCTTGTGTTTCCTTATTTATTTTCATTTTGGATGATCTGTCCATTGGTGAAAGTGGGGTGTTAAAGTCCCCTACTATGACTGTGGTACTGTTGATTTCCCCATTTATGGCTGTTAGCATTTGCCTTATGTATTGAGGTGCTCCTATGCTGGGTGCATAAATATCTACAATTGTTATATCTTCTTCTTGGATTGATCCCTTGATCATTCTGTAGTGTCCTTGTCTCTTGTAATAGTCTTTATTTTAAAGTCTATTTTGTCTGATATGAGAATTGCTACTCCAGCTTTCTTTTGATTTCCATTTGCATGAAATATCTTTTTCCATCCCCTCACTTTCAGTCTGTATGTGTCCCTAGGTCTGAAGTGGGACTCTTGTAGACAGCATATATATGGGTCTTGTTTTTGTACCCATTCTGCCACTCTATGTCTTCTGGTTGGAGAATTTAATCCATTTACATTTAAGGTAATTATCAATATATATATGTTTCTATTACCATTTTCTTTATTGTTTTCTGTTTCTTATTGTAGGTCTTTTCCTTCTTTTGTGTTTCCTGCCTAGAGAAGTTCCTTTAGCATTTGTTGTAAAGCTGGTTTGGTGGTGCTGAATTCTCTTAAGTTTTGCTTGTCTGTAAAGGTTTTAATTTCTCCATCGAACCTGAATGAGATCCTTGCTGGGTGATATTTGTTGTAGGTTTTTCCCTTTCATCACTGTAAATATGTCCTGTCACACTCATCCGGTTTGCAGTGTGTCTGTTGATAGATCAGCTGTTAACCTTATGAGGATTCCCTTGTATGTGATTTGTTGCTTTTCCCTTGTTGCTTTTAATATTTTTTCTTTGTATTTAATTTTTGATATTTTGATTAATATGTATCTTGGCATGTTTCTCCTTGGATTTATCCTGTATGGGAACTTCTGTGCTTCCTGGACTTGATTGACTATTTCCTTTCCCATATTAGGGAAGTTTTCAACTATAATCTCTTCAAATATTTTCTCAGTCCCTTTCTTTTCCTCTTCTTCTTCTGGGACCCTTATATTTCGAATTGGTGCTTTTAATGTTGTCCCAGAAGTCCCTGGGACTGTCCTCAATTCTTTTCATTCTTCTTTCTTTAATCTGCTCTGTGGTAGTTTTTTCCACTATTTTATCTTCCAGGTCACTTTTCTGTTCTTCTGCCTCAGTTATTCTGCTATTGATTCCTTCTAGAGAATTTTTAATTTCATATATTGTGCTGTTTATCATTGTTTGTTTGCTCTTTAGTTCTTCTAGGTCCTTGTTGAACGTTTCTTGTATATTCTCCATTCTACTTACAAGATTTTGGATCACCTTTACTATCATTACTCTGAATTCTTTTTTAGGTAGACTGCCTATTTCCTCTTCATTTGTTTGGTCTGTGGGTTTTTACCTTGGTCCTTCATCTTCTGTGTGTCTCTCTGTCTTCTCATTTTGCTTAACTTAATGTGTTTGGGGTCTCCCTTTTGCAGGGTGCAGGTTCATAGTTCCTGTTGTTTTTGTGCCTGCCCCCAATGGGTAAGGTTGGCTTAGTGCGATGTGTGGGCTGCCTGGTGGAGGGGACTGGTGCCTGTGTTATGGTGGATGAGGTTGGATCTTGTCTTTCTGGTGGGCAGGACCATATCTGGTGGTGTGTTTTGGGATGTCTGTGACCTTATTATGATTTTAGGCCGCCTCTCTGCTAATGGGTGGGGTTGTGTTCCTGTCCTGTCAGTTGTTGGCATGGGGTGTCCAGCACTGTAGCTTGCTGGTCATTTAGTGGAGCTGGGTCTTAGCGTTGAGATGGAGATCTCTGGGAGAGCTTTCACTGTTTGATATTACGTGTGGCCGAGAGGTCTCTGGTGGTCCAATATCCTGAACTCAGCTCTCCCACTTAAGAGGCTCAGGCCTGACACCTGGCCAGAGCACCAAGACCCTGTCAGCCACACAGCTCATAGGAAAAGAGAGAAAAAGAAAGAAAGAAAGAAAGAAAAACATACGATAAAATAAAGTTATTAAAATCAATAATTTAAAAAAATTATTAAAAATAAAAAAATTAAAAGTAAGAGGTAACAAATCCACCAATGATAGCAAGCACTAAAAACTATAAAAAAAATTTAAAAAGGACAGACAGAACACTACGATAAATGGTAAATGCAAAGGTATACAGACAAAATCACACAAAGAAGCATACACACACACACTCACAAAAAGAGAAAAGTAAAAAATATATATATATTAAAAAAGAGAGAGCAACCAAATCAGTAAACAAATCTACCAATGATAATAAGCTCTGAATACTAAACTAAGATTAACATAAAACCAGAAACAAATTAGAGGTAGAAAGCAAACCCCAAGTCTACAGTTGCTCCCAAAGTCCACTGCCTCAATTATGGGATGATTTGTTGTCTATTCAGGTATTCCACAGATGCAGGGTACATCAAATTGATTGTGGAGATTTAATCCACTGCTCCTGAGGCTGCTGGGAGAAATTTCCCTTTCTCTCCTTTGTGTACACAGCTCTTGGGGTTCAGCTTTGGATTTGGCCCTCTGCATGTAGGTCACCTGTGGGCGTTTGTTCCCCACCCTGACAGGACGGGGTTAAAGTAGCAGCTGATTAGGGGTCTCTGGCTCACTCAGTCTGGGCGGAGGGAGGGGTATGGGTGCAGGGCAAGCCTGTGGCGGCAGAGGCCAGCGTGACTTTGTAACAGCCTGAGGCGTGCCGTTGTCCTGAGGAAGTTGTCCCTGGATCACGGGACCCTGGCAGTGGCGGGCTGCACAGGCTCCCAGGAGGGGAGGTGTGGATAGTGACCTGTGCTCGCACACAGGCTTCTTGGTGGCAGCAACAGCAGCCTTAGCATCTCATGCCTGTCTCTGGTGTCCGCGCTGATAGCCGCGGCTTGTGCCCGTCTCTGGAGCTCGTTTAGGCTCTGAATCCCCTGTCCTCACGCACCCCGAAACAATGGTCTCTTGCCTCTTAGGCAGTTCCAGACTTTTTCCCAGACTCCCTCCCGCTAGCTGTGGCACACTAGCCCCCTTCAGGCTGTGTTCTTGCAACCCACCCCAGTCCTCTCCCTGGGATCTGATCTCCGAAGCCCGAGCCTCAGCTCCCAGTCCCCACCCATCCCTGTGGGTGAGCAGACAAGCCTCTCAGGCTGGTGAGTGCTGGTCAGCACCGATCCTCTCTGTGGGAGTCTCTCCACTTTGCCCTCCACACCCCTGTTGCTGCGCTCTCCTCTGTGGCTCTGAAGCTTCCCCCCTGCCACCCTCCATCTCCGCCAGTGAAGGGTCTTCCTAGTGTGTGTGGAAACTTTTCCTCCTTCACAGCTCCCTCCTCGAGGTGCAGGTACCATCCCTATTCTTTTGTCTCTGTTTTTTCTTTTTTCTTTTGCGCTACCCGGGTATGTGGGGACTTTCTTGCCTTTTGGGAAGTCTGAGGTCTTCTGCCAGCATTCAGTACGTGTTCTGTAGGAGCTGTTCCACGTGTAGATGTATTTTTGATATATTTGTGGGGAGGAAGGTGATCTCCACGTCTTACTCCTCCACCATCTTGAAGGTCCTCCACAGAGTGATTTTGTATGCATGTGAAATGATCCAAAAAAATAAAATCCTTACTCTTTTAGGTTATCTTCCAATCAGAGTTTGGCATTTGGTTGACTACATTTCGCTTCTTCCAATGATTTGGAATGTCATGCATCTGGTATCTTTTTTTTTTTTTTTTTGCATTTGGTATCTTAATTCCACTAGAACATTGCATAGAGTCTGGATTATTACTGTGTTCACTGAAGTGGGTAAATTCACCCCAGAGTCATCAGAACATGTCCATGAGTAGTTAGCACTCAAGAAAGCACCATTTATTTAACTGGAATATATAGCAAGAAATTAAATACAGCTGGTGCCATGGGATTATGATGCAGAAAATACAATGTAAGTACCACAAGAAGAGATTTTAATGGTCATGTTTTGCCCTTTCCTATTCTATGTTCATATTTTAATCAACTAAGGATGAGAAAGAATAGCTATTTTTGAATTGTCTCTAACATCGACTATTATCACTCCTTTATTTTTCTGTTCCTGGAGTGCAATTCAAAAGAAATTGGGCTTGTTTACTTTGGTTGCTTGCCTCATAGAATTATTTATGTTAAAAGTCACAAAACCCCCTGGTCTACCATCTGCTCTCTAAAACAGCTCCTTCTAACTTCTTTATGCTTGCTCCAAATTTCCCACTATAGTTCAAGTGTTGTCCCCAAAGTAACTTCTATAAGTGTGTCTGCATCCAACCTGCTGCAAGTCACCTTCCAATGCCCTGAGTGGTGAGAGATGCTCATTCTACGTCACATGGAGTAAAATGGCTACAAGAATATTTTGCTTTTGTTCTAAACCAATATTTGAGTTTTTCTATAGGAAGTTTTTTATTTATTTTATTATATGTGTTAGAAAGATAATAGAGGAGAAATATTAGAGAGGTTGGAACAGAGTGGGAGATGGTAGAGACTGGGGAGGGTCAGATATTTTTTAGATAGTAAAAAGGTTCAATAAACCCTTTTAATGGGTAGAAGATAGCGTAGACTTTAGTCAAATAAAGAACTCATCATCACGCTTAATATAAACCAAAACAAACATTGGCAATCAGAATATATGGTGTAATTACAGTAGGAGGTGACAACTATCACCTTGACTAACAGAAGACCTTCAGAATGTTAGCAGTTTATAGACTCATTATACCATCAAGACATCAAGACCTATTATAGGCCTACCCAGAAAAATCAAAAGTAAAATTAACTAATGTTAATTATTTTATTTTTAATTTGTTTTGTTTCAGGTTAACATATGTGTATATGCGTATGAAATTGAATGCCAATGTCTATCTAAATTATTATTAAATAAACACATGTGGGTACAAATATACATGTACATACATACATGAACATAAATTCATTCTTTAGTTCTATACTGTAAACATGTTAAGGCAAGGATTTATGTAACCGAAACTGGGAAGGTAAACTAGAGGGGGAAAGAAACAAAGAAATATCCATACCACCAATGAAAGAAAATAAGAAACACACACTTCTACAGTAAACCAGTAATGGACACCTCCTTTCCTCTAGTCCTTGTGGAGTTAGTACTTAGCAGAAGAGGTTTGTGAGCTGATCTGGAGGAAGTAGCCCTGAGAAATATTAAAGTCCCTAAGAGTAGTGAGAGAAGGAACAATTAAGATCTCCTCTCCCTCAGCTAAATTAAGAAGAATTTAGTGATGAGAAATCACAGGTTGAGTAGGCATGTTAAGCAGCTGGTGTTAACCACATGATCTGTAGATTCTTAGCAAGGTGTAAAGACAGCAGTATGATTGGAAAGGTTTTACACACAGTCCCCAAATGTAAGGCATGTTGTGGACAAAGAATAGTTCTGGGGAAATGAAGAGGTGCTCAGAACGGGTCTTTAGTCTCTTCAGTGGAATTCCAGCAAAGTGGCAGGCCTTAAACTTGAATTGCAAAGCAGAATGCCTCTCCCATTTCATTCCTATCATCCAGCTTGCACCAAGGTTGTATGTGTAGATACAAGTTTTCTATTGCTACTGTCAAAAGTACTACATACTTAGAGGCTTAAAACAATGCAAATTCATTATTTTATAGTTCTGTAGGTCAGAAGTCTAACATGGTCTCAAAGGGCTAAAATCAAATGTCAGCAGGTCTACATTTCCTTCTGGAGGCTCTAGGAGAAGATCTGTTCCCTTGCCTTTTTCAACTTCTAGAGGATGCCTACATTCCTTAGCACCATCTTCCACATTCGTTTCTCCTGTCTCTAAAGCCAGAAATGTTACATCTCCCTGATTGTTCTTCAGTGGTCATCCCTCTCTCCGACCACAGCCCAGAAAAGCTTCCCATGTTAAAAATTTGTATGATTAGATTGGATACACCTGATAATCCAGTATAATATCCCTAACTCAACGTTCTTATCCTTAATTATATCTGCAAATCCCTTTTGCCATGTAAGTTAACATTATCAATAAGTTTCCACAAATTGGAATGTGGATGTCTTTGGGAGCCCTTATTCTGCCTACAGCACAAGGATAGAGCATCAGTAGATACAAAGGAAGCAAACAGGTTTCCAGAGACAGAGGTTAGAAGGAAGAAATGCTCAAGTCACAGTAGCACACCTACACAAGGATTCAACATAGTCATTTTTGATAATCTTCCTATATCTGTGTGATAAAAGATAAACAGTATTTAAGATGCATCTAGGGATGCTAGGGAAAGGTATAAGCACATGAAGCCAATTACCTAGAGTAATTCACAAAAATAGATGCACTGAAACAGGTGCTATACAAAGCCAGGGATAGGTGAAAAAATTCAAATACCTAGTACAGAGATCCAGAAGGTCAATAAAATTGTTTGAATTCATAGCCCTCAGCCCCACATACACATATACACCTGAAGATAGGAAAATTGAGTCCATTATGCTAAGAAAATACTGTATCTTTTTCACCTGAATTATCCAACTAATTGAGGCCAAGGATTTCAGGTATCTTAATTTGGAGGTATTCTCAAGTTGCTAAAATTTCTGTGCATAGAGACTATCTAAGGAAAGCAAATAATATAGGCAAGTTTTCGATATTAAAATCTTGAGTAATTAGATAATTTGATATGTTTGATACGTCATCTCTGTACATTCATGGGAATGTAATAGAGGAAGGGAACTTACATTTGTAGGGGGCTTTTCATGTACCAGGTACTGGGCTTTATGCTTTTATACATTTAATTATTACACTAATAATGCATAATAACTATTTCGTTTTTATTTCACACAAGAAAAAATAAAATTCAAGCACAGGGAATTTAAGTAACTTGTTGAAGTTCACGTAGGTAAATGGCAAAACTGAAACTGGAATTTTTATTTGAATGATATATATAAGTATATTATTTTTTCAGTGTAGTATACTGCTCTAAAATTTACATCAATCTGAAAGTTACAGAAGAAGAAAAATAAGGTAAGTTCCTAGCATCACTTCTCTCACAATGTCACTGAAACCATATGTCACTGAAACCATATGTCACTGAAACCATAACCATTTCCAAATACTTTCCTTTGATCCACAGTAGTTTATGGTGTGCTCATATGTGCCCATGAGAAGTAGTTGCCATCTTCCATTATGCCCAGTGATTTTTCTGTGCTTGTCACCAAGCTTGTCACTCTACCCAAATGGAGAACTAAACTTCCAAGTTACTCCCCCATAGGTGCTACTACAGGAATGCTTCCTGTTGTCAGCTCTGCCATTACTTCCTATTGATCTTTCATGGACCCTGACAGAGACTTTTCTTCTTTCTGCCTCAACGATTACTGTGCAAATATGACATTGAGAAATGCTCCTTCCTCTCTTAGCTCTGCTCTGTGTCTCTATTTTATTACAGAAACTTTCATGGCATCACTTTTTATTTGAATCAGTCTTTACTGCGGTTACCTGCCCTTGAGACTTTAGCACTTGTCCAGCGACAAAAATGGACTAACATTCCCCTCAGCCTGACAAAACTTTACACAGGTTTCTTCCTGACTATAAGCCCCTGACCTCACTTTTCTTAGTGCATCTACTTTAGAAAACATGGAACTGTAAATTCTTTCTCTTCTGCTTTGAAATGTATGTAATTCTTCTCCCAGACTCTTGCCAGTTTTACAACCCAGGAAATGTCTTTCTCAAGTACTTGGGAAACATCTCTTTGAAATGTAAACATTGAAGGATATAGCATCCCAATCTCCCAGTCTCTGTGGGGGAGTAGGAGCCTAACTTTGATGGCTGCCAATTAACAAACACAGATGGTATAGTACAGAGAAAAATATTTGCAAACTCAGAAAACTCAATGCGCTCAACATCTCACTGATCAACCTATTCCCCAATGTCCATCAGTACTTTTCTACTAGCTCATCCCAGAGTTCAAAAACCCTTTCACCTTTTGTTTCAGTGTAGTTGAGTTTAGTCTCTTGCCCCTGTTGCAATAGTCTTGAATAAAGTCTTCCCTGCCTGTTTAAATTTATCAGGGCAATTTTTGCTTTGACACCAATGTGCAGGTTGGGAGACAGTCTCAGTGTCTTAGAATAGGATGTATCAGACCTTGGTTCCTCCACCTACCATAATGCACCTCAACCCTCTCTTTCCTCAGGATGTATCCCTTCCCCTCTGAGGACACTGCAATGAAGGGGAGACCCTTCTTTCACTGCAGGTTTGATGTCTTAGTCCTGGAGGTCCACATGCACTTCAGACTCCAGTCAGGTGTCTTTCCTGTAGAACTATGTAGTTCAACATGTAAACCAGCTCTCAGTTGGCTGATGCAGTGAGCACTCAGGACAAGCCTAGACATGGACAAATTTGCCAAATGTATGCAGCCTGTACTCTCACTCGGGGAACACTGTTACAGAATTAGAGAGAAACTCTCCATTAGCAGGAGATTCAATAAGCCTAAAAGCAGGAAGCCTTGTATATGATGTTTAGTATAGTAATATATTCAAAATATATTTTTTAAATGACCAAATCCATTATCATACAAAGAAGGACAGGCAAAAATCTACTGGCATTAAAAAGCACAATTACATTGTTGGCTACACACATATGAGGTAAATAAATTAACTTCCTTTTCTTCCAAGCCTGAAATATGACGTTATCCCCATTCAGAACTGTCTGTAATAAAATACTATAACATCACTGTACAGGATCCACCAGATACTTGTGGAACACAAATAAAATAGCATTCAGCATTGCCACGACACAAGAGGTACTTAATTTTTGTGACATTTCATGATGGCTTTAACATTATTCATGTCCAAACATTGTACATAATAGTAATCTGTTATGAAGTCAGTTCTAAGTAGTTTAAATCTGGTGATAAAGAGATAAATGCAAATGACTCAAATTGAACATATACTTCTGACTTGAAATAGCAAACTTGCCAGAGGTTTATGGTAATCATAACTCAGCATCTCTTTGTTAAAAACATTATCATCAATAAATATAGAACAGTCGAGTAACTTAAAACCCCTTGGTGCCTGTGGAGAAACCTCTACTGTTATCTGTTTGAATATGTTTGTACCTTTATTTATCTGTTGATTCAGAGAAACAGATAAAGTAGTTGCTGTCAGGAGCAAGCCAATTTGGTTTTTTAGAGGAAATATAGCCTGGCAGCTTCAATAAAAACAGAGGCTTCCAATTAACTCCCTCTATTACATGGAAAAGGTAATCTTCAGCCAAGCCCAGAGTAGAGGGAAAGCAGACCAGAGAAGAATAAAAATAGGGGGAAGAAAACTAGATAGCATAGTTCTTAACTGTGGCTGGGGAGCCACAGTCAGAATACCTGGGGAGCTTTCAGGTAATACTAATAGTTAGGCCCCATCTCCAGGGATTTTAACTTAACCGAGTTGGTGTGGACTCCATACGAACAATAGTATTTCTTATAACTCCCCAGATAATTTGGTGTAGAGGCAGGTTTGAAAACCATTAGAAATACAGGATGTGCATAAGCCCTGAGATAATTCTTGATTGACTGTCTATTATTACAAGAATATTACTTGATAATATTTCTTAGCTATTAGAATTTTATGAATGCCACAGTGATCTGAGTGAATATATTAGCAAAATCAGGGTTGAGGCTCTAAATGTCAACACCATAAATGGCACAAAGAACCTTTCACTTAATTTGAATAGCTAAATAAATAAATTATGAGCAAAGCTGTGATTCTTACTCTCTTTGTCTTCAAGGGAAACAGATATGGCCAGGATACCAAAATAGTATAAAAACGGTTGAAAAGATGCTTTGTATTCAAAAGAATGAAAGAGAATCACACAAAGTTTGTGCCTGCCATTTAAACAACTCACAACAAGGAAAGTGATCCCAACCCAGTCTTTCTTCATCTCCCATCGTTATCATTGTTCAGAGAATTAGACTCTAAGTTATATAAGCCAGGGGTAACCACAGAACTGTATATTTATTTGGTCCAACCTGGTTTACTTTTACTATTTGTCTTTGTCATTTTCAGCTACTTTAGTGAAGTACTATAGACTGGGTAAATTATAAACAACAGACATCTATTTTTCACAGTTTTGGAGGCTGGAAGTCTGAGATCGGGATGCCAGCATGGCTAGGATCTGGAGAGGGTCCTCTTTCAGGCTTCAGACTGCTTTCCTCTACCTGCGTCCTCCTCACATGGCTAGAAAAGAGCCAGAGAGCTCTCTGGAGTCTCTTTTAAAAGAGAACTAATCCCATTCATGAGGCCTCCACCCTCATGACCTAATTACCTTCCAAAGGCCCCACCTCCTAATACCATCACATTGGGAGTTGGATTTCAACATATGAATTTTGCAGGGATACACATATTCAGTCCATTAACACTATTTTAACATCGTCTATCCTGCCAGCAATGTGAGAAACATGCTCAGTGTCTACGGTGGGCAGAATAATGGCCCCACAGCCTAATCCCCAGAATCTATAGATACATTTTGTTAAATACAAAGGAAACAGTAATTAAGGTTTCAGATGGAATTAAAGTAATTACGGTTGCTAATCAGCTGGCATGCAATGGGGAGATTATTCTGTTATCCAGGTGAGTATAATGTTATCACAAGGGTCCTTGTAAGAGAAAGAGGAAGGCAGGAGGTCAGAGTCACAGTGCTATACTTTGAGGAAGATTCAACAGATCTCTACTGGCTTTGAAGATGGAAGGGGCCATGATCCAAAGAATTTCAGAAGCCTCTAAAAACCGAAAAAAAAAAGAACAAAAAAAAAAAGAAAATGGACTCACCCCTAGAGCCTCCAGAAAGGATCACAGCCTTGCTGACACAGTGAGACCTATTTTGAACTTCTGACCTCCAGAACGTAATAAATTTGTGTAGTTTTAAGGAACTCCATGTATGGTCATTTGTTACAGTGGCAGTAGGAGACCAATACAGTGTACACAGACTTAGAGCCTAAACTATCTTGACCCCAGATTTGACCTCATTTAGGCTCTAGTCTGTAATGTTCTTGACTTCTAAAATCCCCTTGATCACCCATCTTCCATCTGGACACTGTCTAATTTTTCTCACCCTTTGACTTCATCCATGCTGCTGATAAGTCAGGTTTATGCTTATAAGATACCTCTTGTAGGGGTGTTTTGGAGGGCAAGGTTCAGAAGGGATTTTTTTAAACAAATTACTATTTGTAATTTGTAATTACTATTTGTAATCCCTTCTGAACCTTGCCCTCCAAAACACCCCTACAAGAGGTATCTTATAAGCATAAACCTGACTTATTTCAATTTCCCAAGCAGAAGCTAATCATCATATGCCAACTATTCACTTGTGAAAACTACTGTGAGAGAATTTTATAGCTGATAACTCTATAATTTGTCACAAAGCATTCAATAGATGATAAATCCAAGATTTAAAAATTCCCTGTTCGGGCTTCCCTGGTGGTGCAGTGGTTGAGAGTCCGCCTGCCGATGCAGGGGACACGGGTTCGTGTCCCAGTCTGGGAAGATCCCACATGCCGCAGAGTGGCTGGGCCCGTGAGCCACGGCCGCTGAGCCTGCGCATCTGGAGCCTGTGCTCCGCAACGGGAGAGGCCACAACAGTGAGAGGCCCGCGTATCGCAAAACAAACAAACAAACAAAAAAAAAAACCAAAAAAAAAAAATTCCCTGTTCACTAGAAAAGAAACAGAATACAGCTGGCCTAATGATAAAGTAAAGAAATCTGCCATCTACTGGAGTCCAATGAAAACTACAGGCATGAAGCCTTTAATTCATAGTTGGCGCTACACAGCTATAGTGTAAAGTTTAACTATAAAAGCAAATTTTCTTCCTAATTTACCATTTCATGAAAACCAGTAATAACCAATATACTGTTTTCTGCCACTTTTTGAGACTGAAAATTCATTTACCTTGTCTCAGTTGCTGAACCCTAATTATGATAGCAGAAAGTAAGTCCTGAGATATGTAATTAAACTATGTTCATAGTCCCATTGTATGAGAGGACATTTTCAAGATTATTTCTGTTCTTACTGCCTGAATCAACATATAAAAGAATTTTTAAAATGAAATGTCGGGGCTGCCCTGGTGGCGCAGTGGTTGAGAGTCCACCTGCCGATGCAGGGGACACGGGTTTGTGCCCCGGTCTGGGAAGATCCCACATGCCGCGGAGCGGCTGGGCCTGTGAGCCATGGCCGCTGAGCCTGCGTGTCCGGAGCCTGTGCTCCGCAACGGGAGAGGCAACAACAGTGAGAGGCCTGCGTACCGCAAAAAAAAAAAAAAAAGAAAAAGAAATCTCAATGTGTATACACATTCATACACATGCTGTGCCTAAGCACTTACACACACACACACACACACACACACACACACACACACACACACACACACACACACACACACACACACACACAAAGCATTTTGCTTCCAGGTATCTTAAGTGTCCTAAATCGTAACTACAAATCTGCTGATGTCCTGCTGAGTAAAGGCCATCTTGAGTATTACTGGATAATAAAGATCAGCCTCTGATAAATAAATGATATTATAATGGTAAAATCAATCCTGTTTTTGACATTTATGTGTATTTAGTTTTCAGTGTCACTTTAGGAATATGATGATACTGTGATTATATTTATAATAATTTAATGCTTCAGTGCTCTTTGATTAACCTCTTTTTTTATAAATTTATTTATTTATTTGTTTGTGTGTTTATTTATTTATTTATGGCTGCATTGGGTCTTCCTTGCTGCGCAAGGGCTTCTCATTGTGGTGGTTTCTCTTGTTGTGGAGCACAAGCTCTAGGCGTGCGGGCTTCAGTATTTGTGGCTCTCTGGCTTTGCAGCTGAGGTTCACAGGCTCTAGAGCACAGGCTCACTTGTTGTGGCACACAGGCTTAGTTGCTCCTTCCCTTTGCAGGCTATGTGCTCAGTACTGGCAATAACACCAGTGAGCAAAACAGACATGATTCCAGCTCTCACAGAATTTACAGGGCAGTATTGAGGAGAGGCAGTCATTTGAATTGTTCTTCCTTTGTTGAGTTGTAACAACTTTTTGTGAAATTAAAACAACATTTACAAAAGTGCATTAAACATGAGCATACAATAATTATTGTAACAATTCTAATGTAAATGCCTTCCAAATTAAGGTACAGCACATTGCTAGAACCCAGAAACTCTGTATGTACATTTTTGATCTACCTTCCCTCTTTCCTCTTGTCTGGATATAGCCACTATTCTGAATTTTGTGATGAAAATATATTTTCTTTTTTGTTTTTTTGCATTATCACTTACCTATATCTCCCTAAATAGTAGTTTAACTCTATGTATTTTTTAATTTTAATAATTAATGAAATCGTACTATATGTATTCTTGTCTTGCTTTATGTGTGTGCATCTATAATCTTCTTTTCCCCTAAACATTATGTTTGTAAGAGTCATCCATATTGTAACTTCTTCTCCTGGTTACTCTAGTTGATGGACGTTTGGAATGTTTCTCAGTTTTGGTTACTATAAATTATGCTCTGAACATTCCAGTACATGCCTCTTGGACACGTATGTGCATGCATTCCTGTTGTGTATACCTTGAATTGGAATTGTTGGACCATATGATAAACATATTTTCATATTTAGAGGATAATGGAAAATACTTTTTTGAAATAGTTGTAACATTATATTCACATTAGTGGCTTATGAAAAAAAAATTAAAGAACAGAATTGAAACCTACCAAAATAAACCAGCTAGGGAACCAGATAGGAATTTTTATGATTTATGTGAATGTTTGCTCCCCTGATCACTGCTTTTGTCCAGTATCTAAATATATCATATCAGTACCTTGTATATTTCCAGAGGCTCTTCTCTTTCCTAGACTGGCTGTGACAAAGGAAAAGATGTACTCAGTGCCTTCCTTCCCAGCTGTACTGTTTGTTCAATTATCTCAATTCTTTGAATAAAATATACAGAAGAGATGTTAAAAAAGGAGGAATGGGGTAAGGAAGAGACAGGAGGACGGAATTCTTTTTGGTTTCCAAGGTTTTCCTGCTAATCACAAGTAGGTAATAAGATATAAGCATGTCCAAAGTTTTCAGTTTTGACAGTTACCTTACCAGGTCTATGGTGTCTTACTTTTTCCACTATAGAAACTTGGAGCCCCATTTGACTTTTAGTGTCCTCATTTATGCCTAAGAGGAAAGCCACTGCTGTAACGAACCAAGCTTCACATTTTAGTGTCTCAGTTATGTGGCTTGCATTTCTGAGAACCTGCAACTGGGTGACATCCATGTCACTAAGTATTTACCCCATGTGGGAAGTCCCCAACTTTAATTTCTCACAGTTTTCTCCAATATTTTGAGGTCTCTCTTGTATTTAGACCCACTTTTAGAAAATCCAGAAAATTCTAACTAGAGATCTAAGTTTCCAGGCTGCAAAGGTTGTTTATTCTATTCATTGTAATGTACCCTTTGTATACTGAGCAACTTACTCATGCACTTGTTGAACATGATTGTGTAGCTCCTTCACATGAGTATCACCAAGTTCTAGACACTTGGTGTATAGAGGGTAAGTTATAATGAATAGAATCAACATCCTTTATTGGCTGAAAGCTCCCACCCCAAACTAAAGCAATAGAGTGGTTTTATTTTTTTTCTTTTCAAAAGAAAGAAAAGTATACAGAAATTCAGGCAATAAAAGGTTAGTCAGGGCTTCCCTGGTGGCGCAGTGGTTAGGAATCTGCCTGCCAATGCAGGGGACACAGGTTCGAGCCCTGGTTCAGGAAGATCCCACATGCTGCAGAGCATCTAGGCCTGTGCGCCACAACTACTGAGCCTGCGCTCTAGAGCCCACACGCCTAGAGCCGGTGCTCCGCGACGAGAGAGGCCCGCACATGGCAATGAAGAGTAGCCCCCGCTCACTGCAACTAGAAAAAGAAAGCCCATGCACAGCAACGAAGACCCAAAGCAGCCAAAAATAAATAATTAAAAAAAAAGAAGAAGAAGAAATAGTGTTTGCACAGCAAATGAAACTATAAACAAAATGAAAAGACAACCTAAAGAATAGGAGAAAATATGTGCAAATGATGCAACAAAAAGGGATTGATTTCCAAAATATACAAAAATATACAAAAAGCTCATACAGCTCAATATGAAATAAACCCAATCAAAAAATGGGCAACAGACCTAAATAGACATTTCTCCAAAGAAGACATACAGATGGCCTCATATCAGAATGGCCATCAGCAAAGAGTCTACAAATAATAAATGCTGGAGAGGTTATGGAGAAAGGGGAAACCTCCTACACTATTGGTGGGAATGCAAACTGGTGTAGCCACTATGGAGAACAGTATGGAGGTTCCTTAAAAAACTAAAAATAAAGTTACCATACGATCCAGCAATCCCACTCCTGGGCATACATTCAGAAAAGATGAAAATTCAAGTCAAAAAGATACATGCATCCCAATGTTCACAGCAGCACTACTTACAACAGCCAAGACATGGAAGCAACCTAAATGTCCACTGACAGATAAATGGATAAAGAAGATGTGGTATATGTATGTATACAATGGAATATTACTCAGCCATAAAAAGAAGGAAATAATGCCATCCGCAGCAACATGGATGGACCTAGACATTATCATACTGAGTGAAGTTAGTCAGACAGAGAAAGACAAATATCATATGATATCACTTATATGTGGAATCTGAAAAGAAAATGATACAAATGAACTTATTTACAAAACAGAAGTAGACTCACAGACACAGAAAACAAACTATGGTTACCAGAGGGGAAAGTGGGAGAAGGTAGGAGGGATAAATTAGGAGTTTGGATTAACAGATACACACTACAGTGTATAACACAGATAAACAACAAGGACCTACTGTATAGCACAGAGAACCATATTCAATATCTTATAATAACCTATAATGGAAAAACTCTGAAAAAGAATATATATATATGTATAGCTGAATCTCTTTGCTGTATACCTGAAACTAACACATTGTAAATCAACTATACTTCAATAAAAAAAAAAATGTAACCCTCTCCGCTCCCCCCAAAAAAAAAGAAATAGTGGAGGGGGAAATTTACCAGTGTCTAGAAAATCTAACGGGAAAAAGTTTGATGAGTAAGAGGATATTTGCATACTCTCAAAGAATCTCTCCACAAGTTATTAGCTACAAAGAGAAATATCGTAAAGCTACAATGGAGAAATCTGGCAGTTACCATCTTAACCAAGTGAACAAAGCTGACACAACCAATTTTAGGATAACTCAATATGATGTGGCTCCTGAATATGATAAACTGAGAAGGATACGATACTGTTTTTGATATCCCTACAAAAAAATGCAGAATCTGAATTTAATCATGAGAAAACCTAAAGATACAAACACACACACACACACACGCACACAGGTTTGTATTCTTCAAAAATGTTAAGATGGAGAAAGACTTAGAAAGGTTGAGAAACTGTTTCAGACTAAAGGAGACTAAGGAGAGACAACAAATAAATGCAAGATGTGATGCTGAACTACACGTAGAACCAGGAAAAGTGTAGCTATAAAGGACATGACTGAGGCAACTGACAAAATTTGAACATGAACTTCAGATTAGATGATAGTATTGTGTCACTGTTACAATTCTTGATTTTGGTAATTGTACTGCAATTACGTAAGAAAATTTCTTATTCTTATAAATTATTCACTGAAGCATATAGAAAAAAAGAATAGATTTGAAAGTTACAACATGAAATGTACAAGAAAAAGAGGCATAACTATAGTGAAATTGTTAATATTTAATAGATTAAACAGAGAAATGTAATTAATTAGGTTTATATAAATAATTAAAAATATCTATATTGCAAACTTCAGGAGAAGAATATTTTTTTCAATTGCACATGGGACATTTATAAAAATTAAAATATGTTAAAAGCCATAAGGATCTGAGCAAATTCCAAATGAGAAAAACAGGGACTGTATCTTCTGACAACAATAGGAAAGTGCTAGAATTAAAAGCTCTTTAATATATGCACTCAGAGGAGAAGTAATGTGCCTTAAATGCATTACTTACTAGACAGGAAATGAAATATCAGTTAAGTACTAATTTAAAAGTTAGAATCAGAGCAAAATAAACCTTAGGAAGCAGAAGTAAGAAATAGTAAAAGATGAACTTAGAAATGAGTGACAAAATAAAAACAGAAAACAATTCAGAATCATGAAAGAAAATTTGTATATTTCACTATAAATCCATTTGAAACCTTCAACATTAAAACATTTAGGTGGCTACCTTGGATACTGGGAAACCAAAACAAAAAAATTGTAGTGTAATCCCTAAAGAATTAAAAAAATTAGTAAGGATATATAGCATTCACGCACATCGGGAGAAAATAATGGCATCAATTGTGCATAAATGCTAGGAAACATAAAATGAGACACATCAGTCCCAGGTCATGTTCTTCATTAAGCCTATTAGATTTGTCAGATCATTCAATCCAGGAATTTGCCTCCAGTAACAACAAATAGTGGAGCAAGCCATAATCAGCAGTCCTCTCCCTCTACCCTATGTGAAATGGGACATTTATATGCAACAACTGATCACGTCAATAGCAGAAACTGTGTAGGAGAGATAATGGGATCTATCCCAGTATCTCTAATTAGTGTTCATATGAGCTTAACTCTGCCAAGAAACCCCAGGAGAGGGCACAGCTGGTAGTACTAATTACAGTTAAGGATCAAGCAATTAAAATAAAATGATCAGGGACTTCCCGGGGGTGCAGTGGTTAAGAATCTGCCTGCCAACGCAGGGGACACGGGTTCGACCTCTGGTCCGGGAAGATCTCACATGCCGTGGAGCAACTAAGCCCATACGCCACAATCACTGAGCCTGCGCTCTAGAGCTTGCGAGCCACAACTACTGAGGCCGCGTGGCACACCTACAGAAGCCCGCGCACCTAGAGCTCATGCTCCGCAACAAGAGAAGCCACCGCAATGAGAAGCCTGCCCACCGCAACAAAGAGTAGCCCGCGCTCACCGCGAATAGAGAAAGCCCACGCCCAGCAACAAAGACCCAACGCAGCCAGAAATTAATTAATTAATTAATTTTAAAAAATAATCAGACTTGTAGAGGCCAGAGTGTAAAGAAAACAGGAAACGAGCAAAGTATCTCTGCTGTAACATTTGAGAGTGTTTCTTGTGAAGAATAGAGGTAGGATCTAGGCGTGCTTCTGTTGAGGGCTCAGAGAAGTGATTCATAAAATATTGTTTATTTGATTTTTGAACTTTTTGGGGATGCAACATTTGGGAATTGATCTTGGACAAAGGGATGTAAGCATCTTACAAAGAAATGAGACATATTATATATGTTTTAATAAATTACCTTTTGATAATTTATTTTCTCTCTTTACATTTGGTCTAATACCAGTTTGGGTAAAGGATTCTGTATTAAAATTTGACTAGGAATTTCAGGCTTCGGAGCTAAGGCCCTTGACTTATAATTTGAAGTTCAACTGATTATTTCTGCCCCTCCTAAAATCTCACCCATAAATATAAGATTAAAGTCACAAGATAGCCTATAAAAATCTTGGGATACTCATTTTTACTATTTCTAGATTCAGGCAAATGTACAAGTTCTACAGTGCAATAAGCTAAAAGTTATTTATCTTCACTAACATAAAGCATACGAAGCTTTAGTGATGCACACCAATGAGAAGAATATGAGATGCAAAATATGGAAGTCAATGTAGTCCCGGAATACAGTTTGAACTTTTTTTTTTACATGTTTCCTCTCTGGGAGTCCTGAGATGGTGCCGATACACCCGAGAGGCCTTTTGTCACTGGGCAGAGCCTTTGAGAAAAACTACTAAAAAGTATAGCCAAGTTCCTATATATGGAGTAAGATACTCTAAAAAATATAGTAAATTAAATTGACCATTTTACTGAAGAATTGACAGTGAGTCAAGTATTGTTCTGGATGATTTTCATACATTATCAGTAATTCTGATGACAATCCTGCCACATAAGATCCATGTTAATATTTCACAAGCATCAAAATAGGTTAAATGACCTAACTTCAATAGGCAGCAGAGTAAGATTGGGTCCCAGGTTGATTTGATTCCAGTCATCATACCATGAGAGATCTCTACTGCTGGCCTCATTGGGACCACTTGGAAGAAAAAAAAGTAATCGTGTCCAAGACAAAGGAGAGAGATTGCAGGAAGGGGATGGTCAGTGAGCATGTTCACTGAGTCGTGGCCAGGAAGAGTGTTCTGTAAAAATGTCACTTCCCATTGAATTAGTCTCCATTTCAGACTCCTGAGAACTCGCCTAGTTCCTTAACAGAAGAAGAGGTAACTGTGTAATTGCATTTGTTGTTAACCTTAAGCTGGACTTTAGTTCACTTTTTGTCCTCCCTCAGATAAAGGATTCTCAATCAGAGTGGACTTAAAGGAAGCCAAAGTCTTGAGCTGCCAGCAGTGACCACCATCTACAGGAGCTACAGCCTAGAGGCAGAAAGACTGACTCTAGTCCAAGGTATTGACACAAACTCAGGAGTGACACAAACAGAAGGCTACAGTTGCTGACCTGAAGCAGAGGCAGGTTGGGGAGGGGTTAGACTTCAGTAAAGATGAAACCAAGAATATCTAAAACTAGTGTGAAATTAGCACAGAGGAGGAGGGGTGCATAGACCTTTGAATGGATTTCTCTGCAAAGACACTGCAGCTCCCAGAGCATTGGAGGCAAAGATCAGCCTACGTTAAATAAGCTGAGAATTAAAGAAAGGGGCTTTTCCTCCTGGCTACACGTCACCTAAACACAGGGAGAAAGACACATGGCTGCTGGGAGTTGGGTTTAAATAAAAGTCCCAGGGGATAACATCTCTTTCAAAGCTCGGTTCATGAAAGGCTTCTGCTTCTTGCTGTGCTAATCAATCCTTCAAGTTAGTGTCCATATATCATTATAATAGAGCTTTTCTAAACTGAATTCAATATGGTGACATGTTTATGATAATTTTATTTACTTTAAAGAGCATTATGGAAGGCGTGTTTATTTTATACTGCTATTAGCAAACTGTGTTGCCACAAATCTTTAGATAATTCTTTCTAAGCAAGACAGGGAACTCACTGGAAGGACTGGCTCAAGACGGTGGAGTAGAAGGATGTGCACTCACTGCCTCTTTTGACAGCACCAGAATCGCAACTAACTGCTGAACAATCATCGACAGGAAGACACTGGAACTCACCAAAAAAGATACACCACATCCAAAGAAAAAGGAGAAGCCACAGTGAGATGGCAGGAGGGGTGCAATCACAATAAAATCAAATCCCATAACCGCTGGGTGGACGACTCACAAACTGGAGAACAATTATACCACAGAAGTCCACCCACCGGAGTGAAGGTTCTGAGCCCCAGGTCAGGCTTCGCAACCTGGGGGTCAGCAACAGGAGGAGGAATTCCCAGAGAATCAGACATTGAAGGCTAGCAGGATTTGATGGCAGGACTTAGACAGGACTGGGGGAAACAGAGACTCCACTCTTGAAGGACACACACAAAGTAGTGTGCACATCAGGATCCAAGGCGAAGGAGCAGTGACCTATAGGAGACTGAACCAGACCTACCTGCTAGTGTTGGAGGGTCTCCTGCAGAGGCAGGGGGCAGCTGTGGCTCACTAAGGGGACAAGGACACTGGCAGCATAAGTTCTAGGAAGTACTCCTTGGCATGAGCCCTCCCAGAGTGCACCATTAGCCCCACCAAAGAGCCTGTAGCTTCCAGTGCTGGGTCACCTTAGGCCAAACAATCAACAGGGTGGGAACTCAGACCCACCCATCAGCAGACAAGCTGGTTAAAGTTTTACTGAGCTCTGCCTTAAAAAACTAAAAACAGAATTACCATATGACCCAGCAATCCCACTACTGGGCATATACCCAGAGAAAACTATAATTCAAAAAGACACATGCACCCCAATGTTCACTGCAGTACTTTTTACAATAGCCAGGTCATGGAAGCAACCTAAATGCCCATCAACAGACAAATGGATAAAGAAGATGTGGTATATACATACAATGGAATATTACTCAGCCATAAAAAGGAACTAAATTGGGTCATTTGTAGAGATGTGGATAGACCTAGAGACTGTCATACAGGGTGAAGTAAGTCAGAAAGAGAAAAACAAATATCGTATATTAATGGAATATACGTGGAATCTAGAAGAATGGTACAGATGAACCGGTTTGCAAGGCAGAAATAGAGACACAGATGTAGAGAACAAACGTATGGACACCAAGGGAGGAAAGTGGGGGTGGGGTGCGTGTGATGAATTGGGAGATTGGGATTCACATATATACACCAATAAGTTGAAATAGATAACAAATAAGAACATGCTGTAAAAAAAAATAAAATAAAATTCAAAAAAAGAAAGAGAACTCGAGGGCTTCCCTGGTGGCAAAGTGGTTGAGAGTCCGCCTGCCGATGCAGGAGACACGGGTTCGTGCCCCGGTCTGGGAAGATCCCACATGCCACGGAGCGGCTGGGCCCGTGAGCCATGGCCGCTGAGCCTGCGCGTCCGGAGCCTGTGCTCCGCAACGGAAGAGGCCACAACAGTGAGAGGCCCGCGTATCGCAAAAAAAAAAAAAAAAAGAGAACTCAAAAGCTATAAAGGGGGGAAATGAACAAATTTGACTATACTAATATTTTTTATATTCTGTACATCAAAATATACCATAAACCAAATGAAAGTGGTTACAAGTAGGAAGAAAATATTCATAAAACATATAATAACAATGTCCCTAATAGGCAAGGATATCTGACAAATTTTTAAAAACTCAATCAAAAAATAGACAAAGAATTAAAACAGCTAAATCTCTGAAGAAGAAAAGCAAATGGTAAATAGGCATATTAAAGGAAACTCAGAATAATAGTTAAGAACATACAAATTAAAACAACAGTGAGAAGACATGTTTTACCCATTAAGTAGTTTTGACCAATAGAGTACAGTAGAAGAAACACAAAGCCAATTTCTAGCTTAGTCTGTAAGAGGATGGGGTATTAGTCAGGGTTTTCCAGAGAAACAGAACCAATAAGATATCCTCAAATATAAAGAGATTTATTATGAGGGATCAACTCATGATTATAGAAACAAAGAAGTCCCACAAGATGCCAAGGTTGGTGATACAGATCCAGTCCAAACCTGAAGGCCTGAGAACCAGAGGAGTCAATGGTGTAAGTCCCAGTCTGAAGCCAAAGGTTAGTGAACCTGGAACACCAATGCCCAAGGACAGGAGAAGACGGATGTCCCATCTCAACCAGAGAGAGCAATTTACCCTTCCTTCATCTTTTTTGTTCTACTCAGGCCCTCAGTGGATTAGATGATGCCCACCCACACCGTGAGGGTGGATGGGCATCCCTGGTGGTGCAGTGGTTAAGAATCCGCCTGCCAATGCAGGGGATGTGGGTTTGAGCTCTGGTCCGGGAGAAGCCCACACATCGCAGAGAAACTATGCCTGTGCACCACAACTACTGAGCCTGTGCTCTAGAGTCCGCGAGCCACAACTACTGAGCCTGCGTGTCACAACTACTGAAGCCTAAAGCCTGTGCTCTATTTTTTTTTAATAAATTTTATTTATTTATTTTGGCTGCACTGGGTCTTCGTTGCTGTGCACGGGCCTTCTCTAGTTGCAGTGAGCGGGTGCTACTCTTCATTGCGGTGCGCGGGCTTCTCATTGTGGTAGCTTCTCTTGTTACAGAGCACAGGAAAGTAGAGGGTGAATAGGTCATGGTGGCCTTTACTCAGTCTACTGATGCAAATGCTAGTTTCTTCCAGAAACACTCTTACAGACGTACCCAGAAATCATGTTTTACCCCTTACCTGGGCATCCCTTAGCCCAGTCAAGTTGACACATAAAATTAACCATCAGTGATGGGCAGATCATACCTTAGTCTCTTTGAACCCTGAGCCACCAGATAAGAAGTCCATCCCTCTGCTTGAGAGATCAGGGCTTGATGGGGAAGCCCTGAAGGGGAAAGACCTGACTGAGTCAGCCTTCTGCCATTCCCACCAAAAAGTCAGGCATTTGAGTAAAGAAGGCCCGCCAGACTCAGTCAGTCACTACCAAGTGACCCCAGCCAATGTGCAGCAGAGAAATTACCCAGTCAAGCACCGCCTAAAATTTTTGACCAACAAAACAAACCTATATATACAATGGAATAATACTGAGCCATAAAACAATGAAGTCTTGCCATCTGTGACAATATGGATGGATCTTGAGGGCTAAGTGGAATAAGTCAGACAGAAAAAGACAACTACTGCATGATCTCACTTATATGTGGAATCTAAAACAAAACAAAACAAAACAAGCAAAACAGAATGAAAACAAACTCACAGATACAGAGAACAGGTGGTTACCAGAAGGAGGGAGGGTGGGGGTGTTGGTGAAATAGGTGAAGGGGATTAAGAGGTACAAACCTCCAGTTATATAAGTAAGTCCCAGGGATACAGTATACCACATAAGAAGTATGGTCAATAACTTTACAATAATTTTGTATGGGGACAGACGGTTACTAGGCTTATCATGGTGACCATTTCATAATGTATGCAAATGTCAAATCACTATGTAGTACATCTGAAACTAACCTAATACTGTATGTTAACTGTATTTCAATAAAAAATAAAATTAAAAATCTATCTATATAGCTTCATATATAGATATATTCACACATATACATATATATTTATATATAAGATATATAACTGGAGATAGAAAATATATCTCCAAGTTACTATAAACATATATGTGTTTGTGTGTGTGTGTGTATATATATATCTCCATTCAGTTTTTGGAAAAATCTGTTACACAACAATAAATAACCAGAGTAGATGCTGACCACTACATAGCAGGACAGCTCTCTAAATTAAGAAAGCCTTTTAAGATATCTGAGATTCTGAGATAAAACAGGCAAGAGAGGTCAAAGGAAAATCAAGAACAAATGATACCAAAGTCAAGAAAGTAAAGAATATCGAGAAGGAGAGAGGGTCAATAATATCCGTAATATGAGACATAGAAAAAAAAATGCCCCTTGCATATTGTAATTAGAAACTCATGAGCAACTTTAGTGAGAAGAGTTTTACTGGAGGAATAGTAGCCGGCTTATGAGCGCATAAAATCCCAGCAATTCCATTCCTAGATATGTATCAAAGACAAATTGTCTACACACAGAATGTACATAGTAGTGATGTTTGTGGACATAGGAGGAAAACAACAGAAACAACTCACATGTCCATTGCCAGAAGAGTAGATATATAACTTAGCAAAATGGAATAACTAGCCACGTGCAACACTGTGGATGAATCTCAGGCACTCAGGCAAGTCTCAGAAGACTGTGCATGATAAAATCTTTTTATAAAGCTAAGAAACAAAACTAAACATATCATACATATGTGTGTATGTGTGTATATAATATATATGTTTGAACGTATGTATGCATGTATGAATGTATGTATATAATTTAAAAAGCCAAAGAATGAAACTGAAGTTGCTAACAGTGAATGGTTATTCTTTGGCTACTATTTTTTACTATTTTCCTATATCAATTTTTGGTTTAATAAATTTGCAGATTCTTTAAAAAGAAAAGGCATTTTGCCATTCTGCTATACCTGATAGGAAAATACTAAGCATGCACTATTTACAAATCCATATTTAACTTCTGATGAACAGGCAGAAATTTTCTGAATATATATCAAATAAAAGAGTATGTGGAAAAGACAATGGACTGTTTTGCATATAGAATTTCATTCAAATATTTACTAAGGAGACTCACTGTTGTCCATCTACATGAGTACCCTTCAGCTTTTAAGAGTACTCCAAAGTTTTCTACCTTCAGGAACTGCTGGAAAAGCTCTTTAGCAGAAATCAAGACTTTCCCCCCAAATCTGATGTGAAAGTGTATCTGATATCTATCTTGATCTTTATGGCAGTATGTGGACCAAAAATAATTTGCCTGGCTTTTGGGGACTGAGCCATCATCCTTGCAGCAACTCTTATTACCCTGGAATTGAAAGTAAAACTTTAGAAGCAATTATATGTATTTTAATGAACCTTAGCATCAGTATATTTTAGAATTTGTTCAATGACTGTCCTGTCCTTTGTGCTTTGCTAGATACAGAGCAACATGTCCTTAAATAGGGGATTCATATTCAAGGAGAGATGGCTCTAACAATGTAACCAGCTATTGAAGCAACAGCTGAAGAGGAGGTCAACACTCAGAAGCCTGAGGTTAGGAATTCTCTTTTATCTGCACTTTCTATTATCTACCTATTCCTTTTTTCTTTTGAAAAGGATAGATTTTTTTCTCCTGAGGTTTGAAATAATGGGAAAGGGCAGCTTATGCCTTGATAATAGACCAGCGAGAAAAATTTCATTTATTTCTACTCATTCCCTTGAGTCGAAGACCAAAAGAGAGCTGCTGCTGCTATTTGGGGGCATGAAGGATACTGGGTTATCTGCTGAGATGCCTGGGTGTGTGACTGGCCAGGAGAAAGGCAGGCAACGTCAATATGACAATTATAATGAAGTAAACCATGGCTACAGTATCAGTAGGTCAAAAGGCACAACATCAAGGCTAATAACATTTGAACAAGAATCTAAGAAGTTTTTCTCACAAAACCATAATGCAGGTTAATTTTTTAAAAATGAGGATTTACAAACACGCACTCAAGAATAAAAATGCCAGGCTGCAAAATCAGCAGTGAGGTGAGTTGACTATGTACTAGAGTGATGTTCCTGCACTCTTGGATTCTCATGCTGTTGGGATTCAAACATAAGTGAGTCATAAAAAGCCTCCTGTTCCTTATATCAGGGTTTTTCCTATATTATTTTTAATTGCATATATGTCGATGATAGCATCAAGACTTAATCCAATTTGAGTTCAGGAGTTTGCAGGGGCATAAGCTTTCAGCTTTTTTTTTTTTTTTTTTTTTTGCGGTACGCGGGCCTCTCACTGTTGTTGCCTCTTCCGTTGCGGAGCACAGGCTCCGGACACGCAGGTTCAGCGGTCATGGCTCACGGGCCCAGCCGCTCCGTGGCATGTGGGATCTTCCCGGACCAGAGCACAAACCCGTGTCCCCTGCATCGGCAGGTGGGCTCTCAACCACTGCGCCACCAGGGAAGCCCGCTTTCAGCTTTCTTAATCAGCCACAATATTGTTGGCAAGACAAAAATAACTGCCTGCATCTCTGTTCGAGCAATATCCAGAGAACGTAGAGATATGAACCATAGCCTAAGAAGATACGCTACTTTATTAGCAACTTTATGTCATACCTAGCATTTGTAAACCATTCATAACATATACCAGAAAAAAGAACTCATTCTTCAAGATTTAAGATCTGTGCCTGAAATTGGAATAAATAGCTCTCTAGCATGCTCCCAAACATGTCCTTACATTTATAACAAAATTATTTGAGTTGGTTCAACCTCCTGGGAGCTCACCTCTGTGTGGAGCAGTTCCTGATCCTCCTCTCCTTCAGCTTCCATTCCTGTCACTTTAGTGGAGAGAAGGACCCTAAGAATAGCAAGGGCTTTACTCAGACTTAAAGTCTGATTGTAAACAAGGTCTGTCTTCAGTTGACTTGTTTAATAAGCTTCGAACTACTACCTTTCTCAGAAATGTTCTAAAGCCTAATTTTTGTAACTGAAAAGATAACATCTAAACAAGCATACCTCATCAATTTTAAAGTATAATTTCTACTTCCACATCTTAATATAGGATATGACCTAAAGATTGAAAAGCAGCCCTAGATTTATGATGTGGGAGTGGAGAGAAGTACAAGATTCATCCAGGGAGAAAACAGGTCTATCGTGACTAAAACCTAATCAGGTTCATGCCCTTTTAAAAATACAGAAATTTAGTATACAGGAAAAACTAATTTTTTCTTCCATCCAGAGTAAGAAATTTTTTTTACCATGATTTAGAAAGTTATTTTTAAAAAGAGAAAAAATAAGAGATCTTTCAAAAACATCTGCACCTCAAGAATTAGCCTGACTTTCTAGAATTTAAGAAATGTCCTACTAAGAAAATTCTCCTTATTTTGATATTATTTTCATTTTCTTTGTCTTTTCCCCATAGCAGTAAAAAACTGCACAACTCATATAGATGACTAAAGTCTCTTCAGGTCTGTTTTCAACCACAAAGTCTCATCCAAAGTCCTGTCTTATTCAACATTGTATCACCATGTGGCAGCAGTGTGTCAGGTATCGATTAATTGCCTCTCTGCTCTGAATGCACTCTTTATTATATTCTCTGTGATAAGCAATGGGATTCCTCTAAGCATTTCTCCTTCAAAGTGAGCATGATGTTAAGCTCATATAGAAGGTTCTTGAGGGACCTTGAAAACAATATGATTGATAAGGGGTTAATATCCAAAATATATAAACAGCACATACAACTCAATATAAAAAAAAACCCGATTAAAAAATGAGCAGAAGACCTGAACAGACATTTTTCCAAAGAAGACATAAAGATGGCCAACAAGCACATGAAAAGATCCTCAATATCACTAATCATCAGGGAAACACAAATTGAAACCACAGATATCACCTCACCATTGTCAAATGGCTATGATCAGAAAGACAACAAAGAACAACTGTTGGTGAGGATATAAAGAAAAGGGATCCCTCAAAACTGTTAGTGGGATTGTAAAGTGGTACAGCCACTATGGAAAACAGTATGGAGGTTCCTAAAAAAATAAAATAAAACTGCCTTATGATGCAGCAATTCCACTTCTGGGGATTTTTCAGAAGAAAGCAAAAACACTAATTTGAAGAGATATATACACTCTATTGGAGGACATTAGGAATGAAACGTATCCACCAAACTGAGAAAGCACCTGGAGACTGAAAAACAAGGCAGATAGCTCCATATAATCAATGGATCAGTTTATCATAGGATAACTTACCCACAGGGTGGGATCGGGATCGGGTGGACAATAATCTGGAAGCATTAACAGCTGCACTCCACACCACCAAGGGGCCACTGGGACAATTTTATTGTTAACCTAGGGTAGGGGGTAAGTGCTTGGAAACATGCTTAGGACGTGCATTCCTAAGTCAAGATTTATAAATGCGTAAGTCTCGTGGGCTCCAGGAACACATCAAGGAAGGTCTTCATCATTGTTTGGGGACTAACAGAGCATAGAGGATATCTGGTCCTAATGATTATTAAACAATATCTATTAACTACAAAGTCCCTGACAAAAGAGAAGTGATTTACTGTACAGTACAGTCCTAGATAGAGCCAGAGAAAGGATAGGAGAAATTGTAAGGGACCAAGATGGTGTCAGTTATGCTAACAGCCATACACACACCCATGTTCACTGCAACATCATTTTCAATAGTCAAGATATGGAAGCAACCTAAGTGTCTATTGATAGATGAATGAATTAAGAAAATGTGGTGTATATATATATATATATATATATATATATATATATTACTCATCCATGAAAAATAATATAAATTTTGTCATTTGTGGCAACATGGATGGATCCAGAGGATATTAGGCTAACTGAAATAAGCCAAAGACAGACAAATACTGTATGATCTCGCTTATATGTGAAATCTAAGAAACAAAACAAATGAAAACAGACCCACAGATACAGAGAACAATTGGGTGATTGCCAGAGGGGAGGGATGGAGAGAGTTGGGCAAAAATAGGGGAAGGTGATTAAGAGGTACAAACTTTCACTTATAAATGCCATGAGGATGTAATATATAGCATAAGGAACATGATCAATAATATTATAATAACTTTGTATGAGGACAGATGATTACTAGATCTATTGCGGTAATCATTTCATAATGTATTTTAATGTCAAATCACTATGTAGTATGCCTGAAAATAACATGATTTTGTACATCAACTATACTTCATTAAAATGTTATAAACAAACAAACTTCCCCTGCTAAACTTACTGTGTGGTTTCTATCTTCCAATTGGACCCTGACCTCTACATGCATAATACATGAGACTCTTATTTTATATGTGAAATTGTATAATATCACTCAAAGACAGACTATACTATAAAATATAAAACAAACAGTGATATAGCAGAAAGTAATTATAAGTAATAAAGTCAAATACAGAGATAAAATTGAATCATTAAAAAATACTCAGTACAGGGCTTCCCTGGTGGCGCAGTGGTTGAGAGTCCGCCTGCCGATGCAGGGGACATGGGTTCGTGCCCCGGTCCAGGAAGATCCCACATGCCGCAGAGCGGCTGGGCCCGTGAGCCATGGCAGCTGAGCCTGTGTGTCCGGAGCCTGTGCTCCGCAACGGGAGAGGCCACAACAGTGAGAGGCTTGAGTACCGCAAAAAACAAAACAAAAAATATAGTACAAAATAAGGCAGAGAAAGAAGAAAAAAGAAACAAAAAACAGAAGATAAAGATAGAAACCCAGAACAAATTCATTGGTTTAAACTTAACCATTGCTGACTCTTTAAGACCAGGAACAAGTAGGAATGTTTGTTCTAAACACTTCTATTCAACATTGTACTGGAAATTCTAGCCAATGCAATACAGCAGGAAAATGAAATAAAACCCATCCATATTGCAATTGCTTTTAATGACTGAAAACATGATCATTTTTGTGTAAAATCTGATTAATATACAAAAAGTTAACTAGAACTAATAAATAAGTTGGCAAGGTTGAAGGGTATAAGATCAATATGCAAAAATAAATTGTATTTCTATACAATAGCAATTTAGAATTGGAAAATGATAATAATACAATACCATTTATAATAGAATCAAAACTATGAAATACTAAGGACAGATCTGACAAAACATGTGAATTACTTGTATACTAGATATAGAACAAAAATCAAAGGAAGACTTAAAAATAATAGAGAGATATACTGTGTTCATGGATCAGAAGACTTAAAACTGTGAAGATGTCAATTTTCCTCAAATTGATCTATAGACTCAATAAGTGCTAAATCAAAATCTCAGCCTGCTTTTTAAAAATTACTAGCTGATCCTAAATTGAATATAGAAATGTAAAGACTAAGAGTAATCTAAACAACTTTGTAAAGAACAAAGTTGGAGGACAAACACTACCTGACTTCAAGTCTTATTATAAAACTACATTAATCAAGACAGTGTAGTATGAACAAAAACATAGAAAAAAACTATCAATGACATAGAATATAGATTCAAGAAATACACTCACACTGTATAGATAACTGATTTTCAACAAGGGTGCAGAGGCAATTCAGCAGAGAAAGGATGGTCTTTTTCAACAAAGTTGCTGAAACAATTGGATATTCATATGCAAATGCATGAACTTTGAACCATACCTCACACCATGCCCCTAAATTAACACAAAATAGAGCATAGAGCTAAATGAAAAATCTAAAACTATGAAAGTTCTAGAAAAAATATACAAGAAAAATCTATGAGCATGGGTTCAACAAAGATTTCATAGATATGACACCAAAAACACAATTCATAAAGTAAAAACACAGTTCATAAGATAAAAATTAAATTTGACTTCAATGAAATTAAAAACTTCTGCTCGTATTGTATGTAAATTAAACCTCAGTAAAGCTGTGTAAAATAATTTAGAAAAATAGCATAAGATTACCAACTTTTTATTATATCAAATAAAGGTATGAAAAGAAAATAACTATTGGGTTGGCCAAAACGTTCATTCAGGTTTTTTTGTAAGATAGATATGACAGAAAAACCCAAACGAACTTTTTGGCCATCCCAATATTATGCTACTACTATTACTTCATAACAGAGGATACGTAAAACAAAAAAGTAAGAATAATCTCATAGTAATAAATAAAAGTCCTTCATTTACTTGCTACTTTGTATGCATTTTTCTCAATTTTCAAGGACTAGTGAAAAGCATTTCATTAAATAGTAAATTTCCCTGGCAAACTACTGCCCTTCAAAATAAGTTACATAGCATAACCCTTAGCCTACCTTTATTAAACATCATTTGTTGTAACAAGAGATTTTACATTAGCTGGAAAATAAACATTTCAAGGTTTTTTTGGGGTTTTTTTTGAGAACCTTAATGCTGACACTAGTATTGTTCCTTGCTATAATAGATGCTTAACATTTACAAATCGTTGAATCAAATTGTTGGTAAAAAAGCAAACCATCCCACAAAAGAGGCCAATATAAATTGTTCTAAAGAAATAAAATATCTTTCCATAATCTATACCCTTGGTAACGCATTCCTGATATACTTTTTCTAGCATTGCTTAGTGTGTGTCAATTAAAAAGATAAAAAATGACCTTCTGCTGATTGAAACTTAAGTATAATCCTATGGACGAGAGACATGCTAGGAACAATTTGTCATTACATATCCCAAAATAAACTTGTTGGTTTGCCATTTAGAAAAACTTATGAATAAGCTTGACAAGATTCCAAGTCTGCACACTGTTACCTTGTTCTGATTTTCCTATTAAAATTTAAAAGCCTAAAAATAGAGCCTTCGGCTGATTTCTTTTTGGTGAAACCATGGTAACTGGATATCTAACGCAGCAGCTTAAACCATGACAATGATAAAATTTGAATATTTTCTTTATGTTCTCTAGACACAGATTTTTCCCAAAAATTGCCCCAGGGGTGCTTCGGGTGAGTCTTTGAGATCTCACTTTAAGAAAGCACTTTTAAAGTGGTCTCTGGGAAACACATATCAGAACCAAGCTGGAAACTCTATAGAGCTATCTCAGCTCCCAGTTACATGGTCAAGGCTTCCATAAACTTAAAGAACTAAAAGCAGCTTTTGAGCAATGGAGCAGAGACCTGAGTCAACTTGCAGTTTTAAAACAGACGAATGGAGTGAAGGGAAAACTAATAAAGAAAAATCTAAGTTCAGCAAAGCTCCTGATTCACTCCCAATGTGATGCATATAGGCTGTGAGAATAACAGCAGTAATTCATTAATAGTCTGTAGCTTCAAGTTTATATGCTGCATTCCGAAGGAAAAGCGAAGAGAAAAAAAATTTCCTTGAAGGATGAGGACATTCTGATTAGAATTGGAGAACTAGAAGAACAGAACATTATTCTAGATTTTGTTAATTCTCTGTGGACATGAATACACGTCATGGATTGTAGCACAGCTAATTAAAATGTAAGTTAAGTTTTATCATAAAAAATAGGCCCAATTTAGCACTCTTTTACTGAACCAAGATTTAAGTTTCTGAAGACAAATTCTGAGATTGTGAAAGTATATTTGAATACTCTGCTCATTACAATGACTACTCTTCTCACAAAATCACATGAATATTTACACTTAAGGAGAATAAATGCACTATACGAGAAGATGTATGTGTAACATACCATATACTTTTTAAGGAACACAATGACTCCTAGAGGTCCCTTCTTATGGCTCTTTTCATCTGTGCCCTTTTCTCTGTTATCAACTACCAGTAGAAAATGCCGCTTGTTTCAATAATTTAGCCAACTGTAAAATTCATGATTGGCCAGCATGAAGCACTAAGGTAGTAGAGACTACAGCAACACTGCATGTGAATATGAATTTTAAAATATTTAACATACAATATAAATGTTTATAATGAAATATTCATATACCAAAACAGCAATTCTAAGATTTAAAGGGAAAAAATACATAATCTCAATTTGTTTTACATTGTGCTACTCTTGTATATATGTTCAAAGCTATACTCAAGAATTTTCATTATAAAAACATATTTACTAATTGCTTTATTGTGGATTTATTCCTATTTTATTCGTTGTAAGGGACATGATCTATACAGTTCAAATGTTTGCATGAATATCCATATTCTTATTTTTGGGGGGAGGGGGAACAAGAAAAAAAGGACCTACACAGTAAATAACAGATGACATAGTACTCAGGGTGTAGAAAAAGAACTATTTTGCATTCAGAATACATTTCCAAAAAATTATGGCAGGAAAGACAACAGATATGGAAGTCAGAGTATGGTGATACAACATTCAGATGTGTTCCTAAAATGATGTTTCATAAATACATCAGAGTCAAAGATATGATAGCTATTCCACAGAGTATGAAAAGAAATATATTCTATGCAGGGCAAATATTAGGAATTTATCAACTAATCAACTTTATCGTAATACAGAAATTTACTTGAAATTTTAACAGAAGTGTCAAAACTTCCGACAGCAATTTTGCACTTGTCCACTTCTAACAGTCTTATATTGATTTTGCTTTATGGTTTTGATGTTATAATAATTGTATAATAGTTTAACAACAATGCAATATTTCTTTATCTTTTATCACTCTAAAATAAACTTCATTTTGTCGACTTCATGTAATGACTTCACTTTTCATACATGTTTGATTTCATCCAAATAGAAAAATAAAACACTAAATACCATTTGACTATAAGATCATTTTCTACCTTTAAGTTTTTTAAATTTAATTGCCATAAATAGCTGCATATATGTGAAACATATACAAATAAAATACAGTACAAAATTACAAGAGTGTTAAAACAGAAAAAAAGTCTTAAGAGTCTGACGATAGCTACAGTGATTAGAAAATGTAACATAAGAAAGAAAAGACTCAAGTGTAGATTTGAAATAGAGACGAGTGGAGAAGCATTCTAAGAGAGAAGCACAATAATAAAAGCCTGGGTATGGAAAAAACTGTCCATCATCAAACATCTATTGAGAACCTATTATGTGACAAGCACTGTACTTACAAGGTGGAAAAACAGGAATCATTAAGACAAAGTTCTTGCTCTATAGGAACATATAATCTATTAGTAGTGAAAATCTGATATTTTTACCTTCTGTCTTTTCTGAGTATAGAACCTCAGTTTTGGAGAAGGATCCATTTTCTGCTGCTTTCAGATCATGTGATTCAAGCTGGTTTGAAATCCCTTCACCTCCAATTCCTGGGATAACCATGACCAAGTCAAGAATTTTCATTATAAATCATGGGATTGTTGTTAAAACACTGAAAAGAAAGAACTCTCCTACAGGAATTGCTAAGTTGGGAGGATATAAATTCCTGGTGGCCAGTTTTCCTATGTGAAGAGGGAATTGGCCTGTAAACAAAGCCTACAAAGAAAAAAGCAGAGCCAAAACACAACAGAAGATTTTTTATATCACTTGGAGACCTAGATCCATCTGTGCCTGAAAATCTACCCTTGATTTTTTTTCATCATATGATCTATTATTACAGTTCCTTGTTTTCCCCTTTGTAAAATTTAAATTGGAAAGTCTGGTTCTTGATACCGAAAAGTTCTGATAACTTACTATCATATTAGTCTAAGGAACAGAAGGAAATGGGTCTGGCTGGAACAGGTTTGTGTTAGAGAAAAAAGGAAATTAACCTTGGAAAGGCAGAGAGCAAACAGAGGTATTAAGAAATTATCCTTAATGAGTTTGGACCCACTGAAAATTTAACAGAATTAAAGGATCATTTTAATAACACAGCCTAATAACAGTGTGTAAAAATAATTGAAGAGGAAGAAATCAACAAGGATGCTTAAGCTATATTCAGGAAAGAATCAACAGTTACTTTGCCGGCTGATTGTAAGTGGAGGTGGTGGAGAGGGAGGACTCAAAGATGATTCCAAACTTTAATAACAGAGAGGATAGTACAGCATTCACAGAAACAGGGAGATCAAAAAGGAAGACATATTAGGGGAAAAGGTAAAGTATGATAGGAAAATAAAATGTCTGATTGGAAACATCTACACGAAAGATATACGTACGTGTAGCACTGCAGCTTTGTTAAAAGTCATTTATGAAGGATATATTTGAAGTGATATTTGAAGCAAAGATTATGTTTATATTCCCGGCAGGAAATGTGGAGAGAGATGAGCAGTATAATAGCGTTATAGCATAATTTATTTTCAAACTAGGGTACTTTTGAGGGTAAAGTGAGGCTCTCAAAAACTATACCAGGAAAACAGAAATAAATCAGAGTGTCCCTGAAAAACTGGGACATACAGTAATTCTAACTTCAGTAGAATTAAAGTGGATGGACACTTCTGTTTCCTGCAAAGATAGAATAGTTCCACTTCTCCCAAGTATTCTTTCTTAAAACCAAAAGCCCATAGATACAACAGACCGAACAAACATAGAAAGACTCTGAAAGGCAGAAAGAAGACAATCAGCCTAGTAACCTCAGGATCTGAAGAATCAACATGGCAGTGAGCCTCGTGGTTTCCTTATTACGTCCCATATGTCTGTGACAGAGTACCAGGCACAAATCAAAACAAAACAAACAAACAAACCAAACTTCAAGAAAAGCCTGCTTCCCTAGCTAAAGGACGTGGGAAAGGATGAACCTAACAACAGAAGAACTTCTTGGAAATTCTTGCCCAAATCCAGCCAACACAATGGAAAAAATCATGCTGTCCCAGTGCTGTGATCAGGGAACTTAGCTTCCACTCCATCCTCCTGCCCCACAGAAGCAAGCAACGTGCCCTGATTCCCCAGCCCAGTGTCTGAGCAGAGAGCTAATCTTCCATCCTCTGCCTGGAAGAACCAGTCTGTGCTCCAGTTCTCTGCCTGGATGGTGTCCACAACCTGAGTAAAGAGCTGAGGACACAGCTCATCCATTCCCTGCTTGGTGAACGCAGGCAACTCTGATTCTCTGCCAGGGAAGTATTGGTGGTCTGAGCCGGGACTGACCTCCCATCCCCCATTCTTCAAAAGTAGGCAGTGATTAGACTTTCCTGCCAGGTTGGTGGCAGCAGGGTCCAGCAACATGGTCACTGTAAAATTCTACTAATGGAAGACAAAAAAGGAAACCACACAGTCAGAAAACCTGTTTTCTTCAAGATGAAGACATATGCAAGAATAAACACGGAAATGAAAAAGGTAGGCAATATGAAAATAATGAAGGCAGCATAGAAAAGCATGACCACCAAATAGCCATATAGGTGAGGAATGGTGAAATCCAAGGTGCAGGCCAGTGGGGGCTCCTCTGAGAAGAGAAAGGTGACCTTTCATCTCAATCTGTGAGAAGGTAAACAGAATAAAAGACAAAGGGAGCGAGGGCAGAGAACTATATTCTGGATGGTTTCACTCCCCTAATTAAGTAAAATATCCTGACAATACATGCCTCATTTTGTGAGGAGTACAGAATAAGAATTTTTTTCCTCTGATCCAGTGTGAGTAGCACTTCTTTGGGGACTATATGTTCTTCATGGTTTGCTGATGGTTGACTCCCTGATTGCTCTTTCTCCAAAGGGAAAAAAAAATGAGTAAAATGAGGCTCTTGGGAAAATCCTAATAGTGGATCAGAACTTCCCTTTAATGTTCCCATAATTAGGAGTAATTATTTCTGCATAGTTTCAGCCTGGGAACTCTGCCTTTCTGGCTGTCAGAAGCAGCAGCCTAATAAGTCTCAAGAAGTAGTGCTAGTGGCAAAAAAAAAAATTCTAAGTGAAGAATAACATGTTTTCTCTGAAGAAGGCAGAGTCACTCTGATGGAGGCATCATATAGGCTCTCCTCACCGGAGAAGCCATTTAGCTACCTGCCAGGCTCAGAGTTTCAAGCTGTTGTTTTGATCTAGGCTATTTGGGACAAGGATAAAGTATTTGTATCTATTTCCTTCTTCCCTATAATTACATTTCATTATGGTACAAAGGCTTTGAAGGCAGACTTATCCATTGGGTCAAAACTGTCAAACTAATCTGACTAAAATTTTATTTACTATTGCTATTCAAGAAAAGGTTTTCAATCTCCACGTTTTGTACTAAGCAATGTTATAGCCAGCAGTCTTTTCTTTTCAAACTGGATTATCCAGTGATAATCTGGTTTCCCTTATTTTTTTATAAAGCATTTCATCTTTCCTCTAGGTGATATTAAAGATCTCCATAATTTTGGTACTCAACTGATCTCACAATGCTGGAAATAAAAGAAGATCCAGACCATATATATACACCCATGGTTACTCAAGAATATTTTTTTCACTGATTCCTCTTAAGTCACTAGTTAATGTCCTGTTTCCATTCCCTATCAATCTATATGGAATTTTACATAGTGAAGAGGGGATGAAAAGGGAAGACTTTGAAACATTTTAAAGAGATGATTTTTTAATTAATTACAAAATTTTGGGTCAAGATGTAGCTCTTTGAGTCGAGTTCAACTGAAGTATCTCATTGCAATTTTTAATGAAGCTCCTTGACCTCAGGAGAACAACACTTCCCTAGCTACTACGATTCATATTACTTTTTTCTCCCTAGTTCAGTATCAATTGTCGACACATATGCCAAAAGCCACATAGTAATTTTAAGAAGGAAAGGTTAATATGAAGAATTATTAACTTTTTACAAGGAATTAAGAGAGAACAAAAGAATCCTCCCCAAAATACTCTAGGGCTGAGAAAATATACAGTACCAAAAAAGGAACAAACTTGGAAGTGGCAAGGGTGGGATTTCTCCCTAAGGTGGGGATTCAGACCTCACTGAAGAAGGTAGGGTTGCAGCTCACTGGATGACAGAAAATATTTCTGCATTGCCCTTGACTAGAGCTTATTTAAAGTCAGTAGGCCAAGGGTAGAAACAGAACCATCTTCCAGGATACCCTCAAAATTTTCCAGGAAGCTGCAGGCTAAGGTTTCTGTTGAACTTGTTGGGAAGCCAGTTGGAGCATCAGCTGGCCTAACCAGAAAGCTACTAGGAAACTGCTCACAGGGAACTCACCAAAAGGCCATCACTGGGAAGACTTCAGGGAGCCAGCTGGGGTGCTCCTGAAACCTGCCATGTAGAAGCTAGCTGCAGTATCCACAGAGCTCATGCAGAAGCTGAGGTTCCAGTGACCTTGCTTCCAGGAAGTCAGAGCTGTAGTGTCTATGAAACTCACAAAGTCACCTGCTGAACTCATCAAGGAGATCCAGTGATCTCCACCAGATGCTCTACATGTCAGCCTAGCCCTTCACAAGCAGGAAGAAGCAAAGCACACCAGACCCAAGAAGAGAAGCCCCTTCCTTCTTCAGTGCCTTTACTCACAAAGATTAGCATTGTGCCAGCTGGTGAGAAAGAAATGTTCTAGTATCACAAACAGGACAATGAAGGGTAGATTTGAAGCTAAGAGGCAATACATTTATAACGGACACAATTTAATAAATCAATACCCAAATGAACAAACTAGTGATACATTCACCTTTACTGAAGTCATCAAGATTCCACCATGTACTATATGAAAGAATATGAGCCTCCTGGAGAATGTATAAATTTCACAGCATTAAAATGATGCTATTTTCCAAAAGAACTGTAGCATTTAGCTCATCTTGGATGTTAAAGTAAAAGACAAAAATGATGTCCCTTCCAAACCACAACTTTTTTTTTCTTAAGGTTTTTTTTTCCTTAATTTATTTATTTTACTTATTATTTTTGGCTGCATTGGGTCTTCGTTGCAGTGCACGGGCTTCTCATTGCGGTGGCTTGTCTTACTGCAGAGCACAGGCTCTAGGTGCACGGGCTTCAGTAGTTGTGGCACATGGGCTCAGTAGTTGTGGCTTGCGGGCTCTAGAGCGCAGGCTCAGCAGTTGTGGTGCACAGGCTTAGTGGCTCCACAGCATGTGGGATCTTCCTGGACCAGGGCTCAAACCTCTGTCCCCTGCATTAGGCAGGCGGATTCTTAACCATTGCACCACCAGGATAGCCCAAACAACAACTCTTAAAACAGCTGTTGTTTTATACAATTAGCATACTGGAAATTCTAACACATCACTACATATAATAACATTCCAATTATCTAGCAAGAAATTAACATTTTACTGTGACTTCCTGAAATGTTCCTGTAGGCAAGTAAGTCTTATAGCTATTTGCAAGTGTGAAGTCTAGCAAAACTGGAATTGACCTGAATTGTTTTGCTACAGTAGCTGCAAGGCACAATCCCTAGCCAAAGCACGAAATACACTGATTAATAGTGTTGCATTGTAACAACGGATTCTGAGGAGTTACAGGGTCATTACAGCATCTTGTCAGCTTTGTTTATTGGTAATAGTGAAACTGGCGATTTACAACTGATCTTGGCTAGATCCCTACAGCTGAGGAATGGATGTGGGGAGAGTTGTGCTTTACTGTCAGGTTGCATAATAAGAATACGCCTCCCTGACCAACAGACTATAAGAAATCCTGGCTCAGACTCCATTTGGGGCTCCCTCGTTCCAAGGTATTCTGTGCACATGTCAGTGCTTCCTGATCCAAGAGAAAAAGTGTTCCCCAAATGGCCCTTACAAAGGGATGGCAGTTAGAAGCCACATCTGGCCTCTCTGGACCCCTTGCTACCAGATAACTCTGGCTGCCATGCATGTCCTTACTTTAGTGATACTGTGTATTGTATCCTTTCTTGAAACGATGATTTACAATCATTGTCATCTGAGTCCTAATTCTTCTTTAGCAATCCTTCCCTATCTAACTGCCATTGTTAGTACAGCAAGACAGGTAGAAGGTATAACAATTTCCGGGCCTCGCAAGGCGAGTGGGAAAATATTCCAAATGTAGACTATGTTTTACCCCAGAAAGAACCCCAGGGAAACAGTTTTGTAAAGACTATTTTTGAAGAGCCTCAGAAACTTTCCATTTGACACTTTTCCTCTTCCTTTGCTTGAAATTTCTCTAGACTTGACAACTATTAACAGGATCCTACAGCCCATCATGTTGCCTTTAATATTTCCAAGCCAGTAAGTTTCTGTCATTTTTATAATGAAACTCAAATGATGATATGTGTTGGCTCTGGGCTGCATTTTTCCTTTTTCTGGAAAGCCAAATATTGAGAATAGTTTGCAACAAATGATACTTATACTTCTCATCTCAATTTTTCATCTAGTAGAGGACAGTACCATCACCTCACCTCTGCTGAATATCTGAGGAGTCCATTAAATTTGCTTGGTTTTTGTGGAGGACCATCCCCTCCAATAAAAGCCATTAATTCCTCCTGCATAAGAAAATATGTCTTTCATTTTGCAGAGGTTGTTTCTTAAAGCTCTGATTGTGAATATTTAATGTAATTAGGATAAAAAGTAAAGTACTAGACATTGTTCAACATATTATTTTAATAACATTCAAATAATGTTATTTATCTTTAAAAAGTAGAAGTACAAAGTAAGATTTTTTTGTCCATGTCTTAAATAGTAGTTATGTTTAGATTTTATGTGATTAATGTATTGTATGTAATTTTTTACTTGTTATTATAATCTAGCCAAAGGCATGTTTTAATTTCTAAAATTGTCAAATATTAAATTCACCGGTGAAACAAAGTATCAAGCCACTCTACCCTACCCATCATTTCTGATATGATAGCCTTAAGGAACAATGTGGTTAAGACCTAGCCCTACTTTAAGGAACATCATCTGTGGGGAGAAGAAGCATGATTAAAGAAAGGAGAAGTGGCTACAGCACACAGCTTCCTTGTCCAGATGATTTGAGACCCAATCCAATGCCTCTCAATTTCCTCAATAAAATCAAACCGAGCAACCTAAGATGGGGGTCCCCAATCAGCATAGGTCCAAGAGAGACAGTAGCATCACCTCCATCTCCAGCCCATGTCATTTACTTTTGGGACTTGAGGTGGGACATTAGGATGAGGGCAATAGGGGCTACCTACTTTTTCCCATTGTGCCCAGCAAATAGCCCCCCTTCCTCTTTTCAATTTTTAAAGCTTATTTAATTTAGTTGAACCATGAGGGTGTAAGCTAGAGAAAATTGAAACAGGTTGTCTGTAAATTAAGTGAGCCCAGAAGGCATACCCAGAGCATTTCAAATTGTTCCTTTAAATGAAGTTGTTACTGTAAAATATTTCTATTTTATTAAATTTTAAAGGATGGTGTTGACCTTGCAAAATGTAAACTTGTCCTGACAGAGAGTTTAGAATCTGCAAACATATGGCAAAATCATTAAGATTGTCCTAATTATAGGTAACTATAAATAATTGTATAAAAATGCCTTTAAAATAACTGCAAAAAAATCTTTCATTTGTAACTCCATCTTTGTTAAACATAAATAGCAGCTCAGCAAATAGCTCTTCTCTATGACTTTCCTGCAGTGTAGCAGGAAGACAAAGCTTAATTGATTGGCTTAGCAGTCATTTAACATAGATATTCTCAGTGGAAGATATTTCTACAATTACCATATGCGGCTTGCTACCCTTGGTCACTGGGCATGAATGTAAAAGAAAAGAGGGGATGAATTAATAAACTGAAAAATTAGCCAAGTTTAGACTGGACCAATCTTCGTGTAAATCCTAGCTCCCAGCTGCACCACTGATTGTTTGTATGAAATGAGTAAGTTACTTTGACCGTGTTTTCTCACTTAAAAAATGAAAATAATATTTGGATATTTTAAGAATTTAAGTTATGTCTCACATAGAGCCTATAACATTAAACATTTTCAAATCATTGCTGATACCATTATTATATTTATCATTATGGTTTATCTGATTTTCAGACATCGCTTTGCATTTTTGACTCACTCGGCCACAGTTTGCTTATCTATCAGCTGTTGAGATGATTTAGACCTATGATCATGGCCCTAAGCAGAACTGGCATTACTTGAATCAGTGACATTTTTCTCATTAAAATTTGATAAGACAGACGTCATTGTCCTTTGCAAAAAATTATGACTTGGGATTATCTGTGCTATATGAAGGTAACATTGGGATGTTACTTCCCTGAGTGTACAAGCAAGCTCCCTTAATCCATATCTTAGAATACCTATAATTAAGAAAGGCTAAAGTGGTCAGGTCAGCATGATGGCAAAAAAAAAAACATTCACATTTGAAAATCAACAGGGAAGAGATAAATATGCTCAATTATACATCAAACATTAGTATTTATCATGGTTCCAAAAGAACATATACACATTTTGCACATTTTTGTGTAAAGAAATATGACTGTTTAAAGCAAGCAAATTATGTTGGAGTGTATTAAGTTGTAGATAGGAATTAAAAAGGCAAGTAGTGAATTTATTATAGTTGGAATTTCAAAACTAGTAAAATTCATCAATGACGTTGGAAAATAACAAATTGTCGAAACATTGGGTGGACCTAAGAATTAAGTTACCATACAAAAATAAATTACAGACAGACCAATGATTTAAATTTTTAAGAAACAGTTATAAAACTAAATAACAATAATAACATAGAAGTATACTTTTTTAGTGGAAAATGCTTTTAGTGGGAAATGCTTTTCTTAACCTATTACCAAAGTCAGAAATAATATAGGAAAAGACTAACAAATTTGACTACCATCCCCCCAAAAGTTTCTCTGTAACAGAAGACGCTCTAAAAAAAGTTTAAAAAGACAAATTCTGAATATACATTTCAACATAATACCAAAGGGTCACTATCATTTTGCATGAAGTTGTAATAGCATTTTGAAGGCACTGCTGCCATGAATCCAGAGATATCCCAACCCAGGGCCAACCCAAGCCACTTCTACTACCTCCATATGGGGTTCTCAGAGGAGACTTCAAAGAAATCAAAGCAACTTGAATCAAACTACCATTTCCTAACAGTTAACATCTATGCAAGCAACTAATACTATGAATGCATTAAAAGTTGATTCAAAACACAAGCCTTGGTCTCATTCAATGCTCCAATTCTCACCTCTCATTACTCCCCATTCTTGTATAAATTATGAAGAACATTCTCAAGAATGCCTACATAGAGCAAGCAAGGTAACCAGGCCTCAATAGTTGCCTTAACTTGGTTTATCTATTCTACCACATGGAATACAAGCAGGAATGGCAAGAAATTGGCTGCTTTGGCCTTGGTGCCTAAAATGAGAAGTCTAAAGAGAAAAGGGAGCATGGATCTCTATGATTTTAAGATACAATAATCTTACTTATTATAAACTATAGTCCAATCAATGACTCAAGCTCCAACTAGATATATTAACAAATGTTTCTCCCTTGGAGAGGAGTGGATGACCAAAAATGACAACACTTGTGTGGGGAAGACATGTAAATTTTTTGTATTGTCAGAAAAACTAAGTGGAAATTCAAGAATCCATTTTGAGAAAATTATAAATACCTCTGTTCTCAGTTAATTCTGAGGCTACCCCTCATCACAAGGGGTAAGAGAGTTATTAAGAAAATGGCCCTAGAATTAAAAGCCTGTCTCCACCATGATTAATTGTGTGGCCATGAGTACATGTCTTAAATTCTTAAGCTCATTCCTTCACTTGTTAATTTGAAATAATACTTACCTCCTTGGATCTGCAGCAAACATTAAATGAGATGCACTAAGAAAACTCTAATTTATACTAATTCACACTATTGTTTTTCTCACTGAGAAATAATCCAAATTGTAGGTTTAATGTGACTAGGACATAGTAAAAAGTGAATAAATGTTGTATATTTTAGTCCTCAACCATTCTTAAGAAAACACCAAATTTCTCACTAATATCTTTTAACTACCACAACATTAGCCAAACCGGCATATCCAGCTTTTGTACTAGCAAGGAATCTGCCCCTATATAGTGGTTGCTCAATACATTCTTATTTCATCAATGAACTTTATGCTCAAATCTTGCACAAGTGACTGTCAGAGGGAAAATAATTCAGCAAATGTCCTGAAAAAAAGTCTTTGACCCTACTGACATCTCTTTTGATGTAATGACTTATTTCCAAGGAATAAAGCATTTTCTTTGGAACTTAGTACATTGGCTTTTAGTCCAAGTCCTAAGGAAACTTTTATAACGATAGCAATGACTGTTGGATGGATTGGATCCTCTGTTTTGGTCCTACTATTCATTCACAGGTCTGTCCCGGAAGTGCTACAAACTACCCAAAGTTGAAAGCTAATATGAAAACATCACTGCAGGCCACTGAACCTAAGCTGAAGTCTTAGAGAAAACTGGATTCGCAGATTTTATTTAGACAAGATCATTTTCAAATAATTTCCAGCTGTTCACCCTAAGGGCTCCATAAGAGTTTTTCCTTGTCTTCTATTTCCTATACTGATATTAAACAGGAAAGGTATAATTACTTCTAATTTAACTTGTAGGTGTGTTTTCATAGAACAAAATTTGAGTCCCTACAGCTTCAGCCTGCCTCACAATATAAAGTCTGCTATTATTGGCTAACGGTTTTACAGAGAGGGGGATGTAAGGGATATAAGACTGGCTTAATCAATTCACCTGTCCACACTTCACTACCAGACACGATCAAAGCTATGTAAAATGATCATCCAAAGTCACCTTATAATTCCCCTTGTGCTCCTGAGATTTCTAACCCATTATTTGAGGAAAAACTGCCTTGTTAGCATATTTAAATATATCTTTATGTTGAAACCTTGATCATGGTTACAGCTCAACCATGGAGTTGACGAACCCTGGTAGAACAAAGAGAAGTCATTCTCTGTTATAACTCTCGTTATACTGCATTCTCACAAGTAACAAAAAAATATGGCAGCTCCCTTATTTAATGTGTAACTGCACATCTGAGTCAAACAAGAATACAGCAGTTCCTCACACAGCAATAAGGGCTAAGGTATGCTTCATTATATGTACATAGCTCTATTTTAATTTAGAAGGAAAATAAAGATGGCTGACTCACATAGGTTTCTGAGCTTCAAACATTTCATTCCTTTTTAGTTACTACAGAAACTTAAAATCTGAAAAGTTGAACTGTCAGTGAAGCAACACATTCTTTTCTTACTCTTTCATAACCATTTCATATTAAATGCATCTCACGTAGCAAAGCTCTTTTTCTCCCGCAGAGAATCTGGCAGCCACAAGTCTTAGCTTTACCAGCGTCTGTGGGTGTCTCTCAGTAGCAGTCAAGTACTCCGAGAGAATAACAGAGAAGTCATTGATATTTTCTAGAAAATCACTCCGCAGCTCATCAAAAATTTGGCATAAAGAAAATTATTTCTGAAATCTTTAAAGACTTTGTTTAAACTCATTTTTTTTGAGACCAAAGGGAAATCATATTTTTAAAGTCTCATATAAATGAGTTCCATGGGCCATTAAAATCTTTTTGCAGTTGTGTGATTTATTTTTTGGTAGCAAAATACTTTGCTCATGAATACATTTTCAGTCTATAGGGGCCTTAAATAAAATAGCAGAAAAAAAATGGAGGGGGGGAAGGAAACTGACATTTGCCAAGCACAGATGCTCTGCCAGGAAGATTATAATTCTGTTTTTAATCGTAGCAAAAATATATATTTGTCAAAAAAACAAACAAATCCATTAAAGAAAGTCTGTGCATTTTTGTAGTATGTAATGTAGTATGTAATCCCAGGCATTTCAAAAATTAGGTTGTTCTAGCCCACACTGTTTCCAGAAAGTGTCCAATCAATGGCTGTATTATATGAAGCTTTTCTTATTTTTATTTAAAAAGAAACATCTCAAATAGCAATGATTCCCTGTATCCCAGAACATATCATAATGTTTTGTGTTTCTTGCCTTTACACATGGAAGGGCCACTTCCTGGAATATCTTCTATCCTTCTTACTTGCCTGCCTGTCAAACGTGTTGTTACCATTTTAAATGTCAGTTCAGATGTAGTTTCCTCCAGAAAACTTTCCCTGGCCAACACCACTGCATTATAAATTGTTCCATTCTCTAGGAAATATGTGTTCCCTGTATATACTTACACTGTAATTATCACATAGTAGAACCATTTATTAAAGTGTCTATCTTCCCTAATAGACTAGAAACTTGTTGCACATAAGCACCGTCTTGGACATTTTGAATGCACCACAATTATCACAGAATCTAGAACATGAGAGGCAACCAATAATTTTACTCAACTGAGTTACAGAAAAACTGGAAAATTAACATCATATTGAAGACTACTTGAAAAGACATAATTCCTTGATGGGAAGTCACGAGATAAATCTCTGCATACATTCTACTCTTTTACAATGATAGCAATAATATCTTATGGTTTTAAGATTTATAGATGTAGTTTCTCCAGTTACAACTTTCATTCTATAATTGGATTCTTATGCCTAAAGTTAGCCAATTATAAATGAAAATGCTACAATAAATACTTTGAACCTATTCATATTGATTGCTTTAAAGAAATCATAATGTTAAATCTGTGGCTCTATTCATATTCTCTAAACTTTTGATAATTCTCAAGTGACTAGTCTAAAAGTAGAGTTATTCAAATCCAGATTACTTTTTAAATTACATTTAATAGTTTCTAACTAATAACCATTCTACCAGGACAGGAATAGTTATGCAAGGTAATTCTCTTTCCCTGCTTCTTCATATTTTTGGTTTGTACATTGGATTTGAAAAGCACTTTTGACAAAGATCACTGACTATACATGCAAATTAGTATTGCCTTTAAGCTTAACTGCACCCCTCAGCCCATGCTTCGCAGGCAAATAACAAAAGACAGCCGAATCATCCACAAAGCTAACATGAAACATTCCTCAGCCCATCTGACATTTCAGTACAACCACTGCTTAGAAAACCAAAAATACATCTGTGCAAACTGCAGAAAATTTAGAACTAGCAGGGCTTTCTTTCAAGACTTTCATTTTATAGTGAGTTCTGAGTCCCTTAAAAACATACATCAGCCTTTATTCTCCTGTGAAAGCATCATTGTTATATTAGACGTCTGCTTAAGAAGATCCTTGGCACTGTCTGGAAGGTTTTTCACTTTAACTGAATTGCGCTTCACTGACCTCCCAGTGGTTCTGCTTTTTCACAGAGCTGACTCTACCTTCCCCGCTCCCTTAGAGTGTGGAAATGGAAAAATATAATGGTCATTCAGGTACAGCAGTCTCACTGTGAAAATTCTGATTGTTCGCACAGTATTCATCAAGACAATTTGGTTTTCTGGCACACCATTCTTGAAAGTAGACATTAGTATAGTTGCTGGTATGTTTGGGTAATTTTCAGTATATTCTCATCTGTTTTGACTCTTCCTTGATTTGCAAGTTCTGTCAGTTTTGTTTATTAACCATACGTGGTTTTAGAAATAGAAGAGTCATTTCTTGGTTTCCTTTGATTTATAAACTCCTTAGTTAAAACTTTACTTCCCTAATGTTGCTGATTATGTTTTTGACTCACTGGTATACTTTACCATTGACTGCATATTTTAAGAAACTCATTGGCTCTTGTCTCTGTTATGAAATCTAGTTGAAACTGGGCAACTTCAGTGTTGACTTTTTTCACATCCATTCATTTACTCATTCTCAGCATTTTCGAAACAACATTTTCTTCAAAGTACATGTTAGAAGCTGGACATAGATACAATTTTATCCACAAAAACATAAAGGTATGGTGATTCCAGCTGAGTGACTATTCTTTGAAATTTTCATCCTCTAATTGGCTTAACTAGACTAAAATATATCGTTCTTTAGGGTTTAGTTCAAAGTTAATTACTGACACATGCTACGTGGGTGAACCTTGAAAACATTATGCTAAATGGAAACCAGTTTAAAAGGACCATATATTATGTGATCTCATTTATATGAAACGTCCAGAATAGGAAAATCTATTAATACACAAATAGTAGATTAGTGTTTGACGAGGGCTGGGGGAAAAGGGGAATGGGGAGCAACCACTAATTGGCAGGAGTTTCATTCAGGGTGATAAAAATATTCTAGAATTAAACTATTAAGATGTTGTACAACTCTGCATATACTAAAAAAATTATTGAATTGTACACTTTAAATGGGTGAATTGTACGGTATGCTAATTCTATCTCTATAAAGCTGTTATATTAAAATACAACTATACATAGTAACATACACCAATGAATTTTTCTAAATGTTTTAATTCTACATTCTGACACTTTAAAAGCTTTTGAAGAATATCTATGTGGTTAACTGGTGGCAACTGACAAGTCTATAATTCAGATAATGAAATAACAGAAAATAAGGTTAAATAGTTTGGTTACGGTTAGCTACGTCACATGCTTTAGGTATCCTAATTAGGCTAGTGTTTAATCATATAATTATGAATAGTGTCTTTCCTATCTGAAAATTTAATGAGGTGCTAATCCTCACTCCTTGACAAATTATAAGATGCCTCTTTCACTTTTTCCTGCTTTGGTAGCTTCTCAAAGCTATTTAAATTAATTTGTAATCACTGATTATAATGCCAGGAATTGTCTAGAAAAGCAAAACTGTCTAGAAAAGTAAAACAATAAAAATGCACATACTATTTCTGTTTTTTAAAGTGAAAAAAAAAGGCTGTATTTTATGCAGGTTTGGTTTCGTTTTGTGGAGAAAATGTGCATCTAGATACACAAATAGCCCATTCATTTATTCCGATATTTCTTCACACACACATGCTTTCTGCAAACATTGATTAAGTACTATGTCTCACACACTGTCTACCACACTAAGGAATTCAAGGTCAAATCACCATCCTCAAGGTACTTACAATCCAGTGAAACTACTGCTACCAAATGAATCAGTAGAGATGAGAACACAAATATCAATGCTACTCTGAGAAAAAGATGTGTGAATATGTCACACTATTGTCTATCATCTCCAAGGGACATTTCGAAGAACAGTTTCAATCTCCATACGTAAAAGAGGCAAAGCCACATCAGAAAGGACTGGTTAATCAGGATACAAGTAATCTGTTGTTACAAAAAGTTCAGCTTACTTTTATCTTTGCCCACTGCTTTCAGCCGTTCTCTGAGGTAAAGCATCCACAGGACTAAAACAAAGAAAAAGGTAAAAACCAGTATTTTAATCCTCCAACTGAATCACTCCTCTCGTTCTGACTTCCAGAATCCTACTTCTTCGCATTTATATCTTGTCCCGGATTGTAAACAACCTCCCAAATTTTTAATCTGCATAGAAATATAAATATCTGGACATCCATTGATAAGAATCGCGGCTAACTGCTTTAAGCCAGGCCTTCAACATCTTGAGTCTGGATTATCAAAATTGCTGCTGTCTTTCTCACTGTTTGTCCTCTATAACTAAGGTATTGTTTTCTCTGGTTACTTTCAATATTTTTTCTTTGTTTTTAGTTTCTAGGAGTTCAATTATTATGTGTCTTGGCAAGGATTTCTTTAGATTTATCCTATTTGTCATTTGCTCAGAGCAGCTTCTTGATCCTGTAGGTTTATATCCTACCAAATCTGGGAAGTTTTCAACCATTATATTTTAGAGTACTTTTTCATCTTGCCCTCTTTCTTATCTCCTTCTGGGACTCTGATGGTAACAGTGTTAGATCTTTTGTTATGGTCCCACATATCTGAGGCTCTGTTAATTTTTTCACTGTATTTTTAATTTTTCAGATTGGGTAATTTCTACTGTTGTATCTTCCAGGTCACTGATTTCTTTCCTCTGTCCCCTCCACTCTGCTGTTGAGCCTTACCCACTGAACATTATTTTTTAGTGTTTTTTTCAATTCTAAAAATTCCATTTAGTTCTTCATTATATCTTTTATTTCTTTGCTGGCAAAGTATTGGGGCACCTTATTATAATTTCTCAAGTATGGAAATCTAAGCTCCCCACCCAGCCTTTGTTAACATGACTAGAGATGGGGCCCAGGTTTATGTTTTAGGGTTTTTTGATTGTTGTTTTGTTTTGCTAAAGTACAGTGGTTATTGTCTGAAAGTTTTCTGTTTTGCTAGGCCACCACTTTCCCAGTCCTCTGGCTTGAAAGAGCAGACTTTGTTGGGGCCCTTTTTTTACCTGCACCCTTGGCATTTCTAGGTTGCCAGCTTTTTCAGCTCCAAGTCTGGGATATATGAAGCAAAAGAAAGTCAAGAGACCTCACCACTGTTTTGTTCCTCAGGCTCTGATATCACTAGGCAGTCTGACTTCTCTTCTCCTTTTTTTTTTTTTTTTTTTTTTTTGCAATATGCAGGCCTCTCATTGTTGTGGCCTCTCCCACTGTGGAGCAGAGGCTCCGGCCACGCAGGCTCAGCGGCCATGGCTCACGGGCCCAGCCGCTCCGCAGCATGTGGGATCTTCCCGGACCGGGGCACGAACCCGTGTCCCCTGCATCAGCAGGTGGACTCTCAACCACTGCACCACCAGGGAAGCCCTGTTCTGCTTTTTTAAGAATCTTTTAATTAGTCTTTTAATGTCTAGACCATGCTCCCAGAAGCACAAGTCTGAATTCTGAAAATATTGTTAAAAAAAGAAAAGCTTAAGAAATTTACAGAAATAAAATGCGATTGTTTGAAATTATAGGGGAAGATAACTTTATTTTGATGTAGTATTTTAAAATCTTTCTAAAAACTACACCAAAGCTGCTGGGTATAGTGAAAAATATGCCAGACGAGGACAAAATGGTACAAACTTGGCTCAGCATTTCCGCTCATAAAACCACTGTATGGATAATAACCCAAAGGTATCACTCCAAATAACATGATCTAAATAATACATTACATAAATGTTCTATGAAGAATTGCAAAAACAAAGAGGAAAAGGGGATAGACAAGCCAACCACAGCTGCAATAGCTTCAAACAAGGTGACAAAAAAGCTTTGTAATAGAGAATTTCATTACCCCATCAAACAACAATAGCAGAAAACTAAACTAGATGAATGCTAAGTTTTAATATTCTAGAAAATTTTAATATACATTATCACTACCATTCTCCAATTTTAAGCCTTGTGCTTGTGTTCAATGACTGCAAATGGGGTGGTTAAAATGAAATTGGTCAAAATGTTAGGTCAGTTAAAAATAAATTTTCCGCATCACTGGTTTTTATGTAATTGTAATGTTAAAGTAAGATGAGACACTTGTGCAATAATTTTCCCATTTTTCAGATTTTTGGGAGATTCCTTTTCTTTTTGAATTTCTAAATAAATTATGTGTTCCTTGATTAGCAGTTCTCTAATGAATTGGTCAATTTGCCTACAGTTCTATGTCAATTATCCTAAAACAATTTTTTTTTCAGTAAACAGCAGTGTTTATTAAATTTTTTGTGCTTTAATGCGATTTTGTCAAGTTGGTAAATATTGGCCTTTTTCTAAGTTATTTTGTTAAAATTAATTATAAGTTAATTTTCAAACAAGGCTAATACTACTTATTGGGCTATATTTTTTAAGTATATTTTAATTTTGCATTTACATTTAAGCAGTTTTTACATGAAACAATCATTGCCACTTCAAGAGTGGGCATCTTCACTATTTGATACTTTTTTGTCTTGTAAGACTTGAATCCACAATAAAAAGCATGTGCAATCTCAATATGACTCCTGGAAGAAAACAGTGCTGGGCTTGGATTGCACAGTGAAGTGGGAATGCTGTTTTATCTGCCAGCATCCCTTCCTTGGTGGGGTTGTCAATACATGAGCACACCATAACTCTCACAATAGATGCATATAAACATACAAGGGCCAAGCATAAATTCTTCCATGAGCCACAATGTTACCTATTTTTAGCTTATGCTTATAATTTGAGTTCAAGAACTTGCAACTGAAAGTTCTGACAAATACTTCAGTATATGTGAAAGAAAACAAATTATAAAATGCCAACAAGAAAAGGGTCTGTCAAGTAGCCATCATGTCCACGTAGAAGGGTGAAAGAATCTAAAAACCACTGAAGATAATCAATCAAGCTGAATGGCTGGAGAAAAATGTAATTCATTTGTGCTTTCACATAAATTATTAAAATTCAAAACCACTGCCAATAATCAGGGCATACCTAACTAGCTAAAGTAAAATTAAGAAAATAGCCTGAAGTATTTTTAATAAAACAGAAAAATATATTTAAAGATGAAGAAACTTACCAAACTACTCTAAAATTACTAGTATGTTCAAAAACAATAAATAGAAAAAGACATAGATATAGATATGGATGGATTTAGGTTTATAGATATTTCTCAATTTATTTTGGGGGCCTGCTCTTTTGACTAAATTTTTTTTATCCCTTTCATGTTGCTATTGTTCTAAAATGCCAGCCTCAGTATTGTCTTTTAAGACAAAGTTATACTTATGGATGTGGGTATTATTTTCCATCTCACAAAACTAAAATTAACTGTTAGCACAGGAACAATTTCCTACTCAACTGTTTGAAACAGTGGTATAGTCCCATGTAAGTACAAAAACAACCAAGGGAAGAAATGGCTTTATCTTATCTCATCAGACTCATACTATCTGCATCTCTTGAGTAGGCCAGGCTAAAACAATTTAATCTTCCCCAAGGGTTTGAGACAAAAACAAACCACACAAACAACAAAAACAAAACCTGACTGGCTCTAAACAGACAATACACTAATAAGAAACAGAGAATAAAGAAAAAGAAATTGGGAGAAAAGATTTCCATTTGAATCTTTGCTTTTACATATCTTTCCATCTCTCCCATTACAAAATACACTTAACATGATGTTAACTTTCTTCTCCTTGTTTTCTCATGGAAGCAGGACCAGCTACATAATTTGTACAAAATGAAAATGAGGGTCTCTTCTTTAAAAATCATTAAGAATTTCAGCAAGGAGCATTAAGCCACATATTGGGTCCTTCTAAGCATGGATCCCTTAAAAACTGCATAGGTCACATGCTCATGAAGCCAGCCATGCAAGGAAGTATAAACCATAAAACATATAAAGAAATTTGGCAATAATCATCAAGATCACTATATATGCACATGCTCTTTTACCCTCCCCCCCGCCATTTCCAGGGCTCTATACAAAAGAATAATCAGTTTTGTATATTTACATATAAAATAAAATATATTTGTCCCAGTGTTATTGTAATAATGGAAAATTGGAAAATTTAGTAGTAAAATAATTTGTAACCTTTTAAAAAGATGTTAGTAAAAATATTTTCTTAATGACATTATAAAATGCTGTTAAGTGAGAAAAATATGACACAAAGCTAGAAACATAGCCTGTTCCATCTCTCTCCCTCTCCCTAACTCTACTATTTTCTTCTACATACATTCTCAAAACTGAAAGGGCATTTAGTAAAATATTAATAGTGGTTAACTATGGGATATGGAATTAGGCATGATTATTATTTTCTTCTTTACGGTTTTATGAGTATTTTACATTTTCTAATGAACATTTGTTATTTTTCTAACTAGGGAGAAAGAAGAAGAAAATAATAATAAAGTAAACCTTTCACCTAAAACTGACAGTTCCTAAGCAAACAGTTGGGAGCAATAAACTCTTTGAACAGTAATACAAGTAGACCTACTGCAAACATGTCACATTCTCACTCTCTGCAGTAAGTCCTCTAGAGAAGCAAAATTTAGTGCAGAAAGCAGTGTTTCTGCTCAGCGTTTATAGTTTCTTGGTCTACTTGCCCTGCTAGCTTTTTCCATTTACTACATCACTGAACAGACTTAGTGCCACTATTTTTAATGTACTGGTTAACAAATTCTGGACATGAAACTATTTTAAATGGTTTTATATAGAGTACATGCCAATGACTTAGTCCCAGAACAAAGGTTATCCTGTTGTCAAAGCAATAATGATCATGTGCTGACTGAGGCTACAGATGGTGGTTAGAAAAAGAGTTCAGAGTTTTGAAATGTCCTAGCTTGGGTCCACAGCAAAGCCTGAGACAAGGATTTGGGGATAGGTAGTTTATTTGGGAGGAGGTCATAGGGATCACCTGCAGTAAGGGAGCAGAGTGAAAAGCAGGGGATAAACAAGGAACAATAGCAGGATCATTATTGAACTGTTTATTGCTATGGGCAACTGGGAGGATTCAATTGTTCTAGGAACTATATGAGGTACTGTACAGAATGCTTCTTGGAATTTTGCCACCAAAAGATAAGAAGCTGAGGCATTAAACTTCTGAATTGTTTGAGGGTTTTCCTGGAGGCATTAACTTCCCTACACTTCCATGATGCCTGCACACGAGCTGGGAAAGACTCCCCAGGGCCTTAGAGAAAGGCACAGAGGATGTTTGAGATGAAATGCTATCAAGGTGCTTAGAACTGTTCACCATAACTGTAGCTGAAATCAGAGGTGGGCTGAAGAAATCTGACATGGGGCTCCAAAAATGTCCACAATTGGAGAATAAAAATGAGGGAAAATGGAAGTGCAGGAGTGAATGTTTTGCAATGTGACCTTAGTGCAGATAAAGAAAACTGAAGAGAAGTATATCTAGCTCGATCTGCCCGCATTTGTTAGTGAGGAGGTAGAGGAGACCAGAGGAAAGGAGGCTCATAGGTCAGGGCATAGTTCTTTCACGTGATCTATGCTCTAGGAAAAAAAATCATGGGCAAATTGAAGATGTTGGACATTGCATCTTGGAGAGGCAAACTGAAAAACTACTCCCAGATGCATGTGGGAATCCTCCACTTGCCATCCTGTTAAAGTGAAATATATTTTCCCTATAATTTTTTCCTTTGTCAAACATCCAAATAGTTCTGCATCTCTGTATACATATTGGAGCCTATTTTTAGGAATCATTCTTTCAGTGCTTCTTAAACAATCAATTCAAAAGCAATCATTAACCACAGGTTTATTCACTATAATGGAACTAGAAACACCTTGGACAGTCAGGTCATTTCTGTCAAGTGCAGAGTAGGTGATGTGACATATCCCCTCTCACCACAGCTGCCTTGAAAGAAGTGTTCAGTGACTTGTAGGGACATGAAAAATGCACTGCAATAAACTGTTTGGTAAGTCCCCCTCAGTGATTTCTCAGCATTTCATCCGTGTCCCTGTTGTAGCACTTAACACGGTCTACAGTAATGCATCCTGTTACATGTCTAACTCCCCAGAAACAGCAAGCTTCACGGTAAGTGAGACCTCATCTTATCCACCTCTGCAAACACAATGCCCAGCACATTGCCTGATGCAGAGTAGGTGACCAATTCAAATTTGCTGACTGAGTAGGCAAAGCATTTTCCAGGTTAACATTCCCTGATTTGTATCAAACAGATCAACACGGACATAGCTTAATCCACCTGCGATCTGAACTTGGTTCTGCCACTACCAAGCAGGGTAACCTTGGATAAGTCAACAACATTTCCTCAATCTCATTTTTTCTCATCTTTATAATTAAGGGGGTTGAGAAGCTAATCCTTATGGTGCCTTCAAGCTCCTACAGTCGATGATCTATGCGTCACAGCTGTTAGCTCATTAGAACGCACTGAAGGAATTCTGTCCCCAAGTCCCTACCTAGCTCTCTAAAGTACCTTTGTATACCCTTTGACTAATGTTGTGTTTATGTGTGTGTAGATACGATAAAAGGGAAATTAGACTTTTAAAAGAGGAGGCTAATAAGGAGGTTGGTACCTTTGTTTTCTTAAAGTTTTGAAAGCCGGTGCCTGTGTTTCCTTCAGAAGATTTTGTCATCTCCCTTACGTTCCATTTCAATTAATAATCTTGGTTATGATGGTCTGGGGATGCCTGTTAACCTGCCAACAGCAAGAAGCAGCATTTGTGTCAATCAATGCACACTTTATTTTTGCAACTCTAACTTCTGGTTAAGCAATAAACAACAACAACAACAATAAAAATCCTAGAAATTTAATTCACTCTTCCAACACATTTTAATGTAATGTCAGGCTCTGTGCTAACTCTAGAAATTGGGAAACAAATTAGAGACGTCTTAATGAGCTAAGAAATAAAGTGAATGCAAAACAATATTTCTGTTATTTATGAATACCTCAGGAACTATAGAATTTTATTTTATTAAATAAATGTTTATCTTTAGTACTGTTTTTCTCAGGTATTCAAAAGAAACAAGATAGCAACTGAAAAAGAAAATGCAAATAAAAATCATGGAATCTATGTTCAAAGAAAGGCAGTTAATTGAAAACTACAGTTTAATGAATTGAAATCTTTGAGGAGGAAGAAATAGAAAAACATATTTTATAATAACAATTACATTAATCAGGTAACCTTAATCTATTTTGAGGGATTTTTTTAGATGCTTTTTCCAAATTTTCATTCCAAAAGTATACCTGAATGACCTTGCCTTAAAGGGCATTCACTAAACCCAAATTAGATTCTCAGTCTTCCAGGTCACTAACAGAAAGTGATACACACATATGTGTGACAGTACCTCAAAGTGTTGTGACTTAGGCAAGAGGGTAAATATGTATTCACTGTACCCCGAGGGCAAAGAGGGTATATGTAAACTAGCAATGGTTCCAAGTGGTGGTATTGGAAAAATATAATGTTGAACCACAAAGGAGAAAATTCAGAAGGGAATGCCACAGACTCATGAGTACATTTGTATTAAAAGAAATGATCAGACAACAACTTGGATGAATCTCCAGGGAATTAGGCTGAGTGAAAAAAAGTCAATCCCAGAAGGTTACATCCTATATTATTCCATTTATATAACATCCTTGAGATGACAAAATTATAGATATGGAGTACAAATTAGAGTTGACCCTTAAACAATGCAGGGTTTAGGGATGCTGACATAATCAAAAATCCACCATATAATTTATAGTAGACTCTCCGTGTTCCAGGCTCCTAGTACCCACAGTTTCTCCATATCTGAGGCTCCTCCACACCTGTGGTTCCCCATCCACGGATTCAACCAACAGTAGATCATGCAGTACTGTGGTATTTACCATTAAATTAAAAAACTGGTGTATAAGTGGACCCGCATAGTTCAAACCCATGTTGTTCAAGGGTCAGCTGTAGTGGTTTTCAGAGAAAGTGTGTGTGGAGGAGAGGGGAGTGGGGGAGTGGGAAGTTGGGTGTGGATATAAAAGGACAACAGTAGGAATCCTTGTGATGACAGAACTGTTCAGTATCTTGACTGTGGTGGTAGAAACACAAACTTTACATGTGACAAAACTGCAGAGAACTAAATATACACACACAAGCACACACACACAGATACGAGTACATATAAAGTGAGAAATCTGAATAACATCAGTGAATTTTATCAATGTCAATTTACTGATTGCAATATTACTCAATAGTTAAGCAAGATGTTATCATTAGAGAAAATGCTTAATGAGCAAATAGAATTTCTTCATACTATTTCTTACAACTGCATGTGAATCTACAATCATCTTAAAATAAAAAAAATAATTACAAAATTCAATAAGATGACTTCCCTGGTGGCGCAGTGGTTAAGAATAGGCCTGCCAGCGCAGGGGACATGGGTTCGAGCCCTGGTCCGGGAAGATCCCACATGCCGCAGAGCAACTAAGCCTGTGCACCGCAACTACTGAGCCTGCGCTCTAGAGCCCAAGAGCCACAACTACTGAGCCCACGTGCTACAACTACGGAAGCCCGCGGGCCTAGAGCCCGTGCTCTGCCACAACAGAAGCCACCGCAGTGAGAAGCCCGCACACTGCAACGAAGAGTAGCCCCTGCTCACTGCAGCTAGAGAAAGCCCACACGCAGCAATGAAGACCCAATGCGGCAAAAATAAATTAATTAATTTTTTTAAATCAATAAGAAAAGTACAGACAATACATTAGAAAAATGACTGAAAGACTTGAAATCACTGAACAAGAAGGAAACTCAAATGACAAATCTATGAAAGGTTATTAGGTTCAATTGGTAAATAGGAAAATTCAAATTAAAATGACTTAGATATGACTATAGAGACTGACTGAAAATTAGAACATCTGATAAAACTAAATGTTGGTAAGATGGAAACAATCAGAAATTTGATCCACTACTGGTAGGGGTATAAATAACTATAACAACTTTGGAAAACATTTTCCGATAAAATTGCAATGTTCATACATTTCAACCCAGAAATTCTACTCCAAGGCATGAGAGAAATGCTTATATGGATGTGCCAGAATACATGCTCATTAGAATATTCACAGCTACATACTCTGTTTTGGACAAAAGCTGGAAACAACTTAAGTGTCCATTCACAGTAGGAGGGTTAAATAAATTGGAGTATATAAATACAATGGAATTACATGTATCAAAAAATATATATATAATACATATACATATGATACGTATACTTGTATGATATATAGCCACACATTAGAACATGTATGAATCTAGGAAGATATCTTATTAAGCTAAATATACAGGAAACAAAATAATAACTACTATATTGTTCCACTGATATAAAGTTCTAAAGCAGCTATCCTGTTTAAGAAGAGATATACAGGTGGTATGTACATATGCAAAGGTGGAAAGAAAAGAGCAACTTAAAAGTTAACATAGAGGGGCTTCCCTGGTGGCACAGTGGTTACGAATCCACCTGCCAATGCAGAAGACACGGGTTCGAGCCCTGGTCTGGGAAAATCCCACATGCCGCGGAGCAACTAAGCCCATGTGCCACAACTACTTAGCCCGCGTGCCACAACTACTGAAGCCCACGTGCCTAGAGCCCATGCTCTGCGACAGGAGAAGCCACTGCAATGAGAAGTCCATACACTGGAATGAAGAGTAGCCCCCTCTCGCCACAGCGAAAACCCAACGCAGCCAAAAATAAAATAAATTTATATATAAAAAAAAGAAGACATTCGTGTCTTCTTAAAAAAATTTTTTTAATAAATAAATAAAATAAAAGTTAACATAGAGATTACCCTTAGAGGAGGGGTTTGGATAGGATAAGAAACAAAAGGGGAGGAGTTCTGAATTCCTCCAGTGTCTGGTAGAACAGTTTCTTGCCCTGAGGGGTGATAACACGTGCTTGCTTCATAATCATTAGGCTATCTATAAATATATTTTCACAATAAAAATATGGTAAAATGTTGCCAGCTTAAAAAACATGATAGAACACTTGCCATTTGGTCTGATTGTCTGCTTTACTGAGTAACAGCAGACCCAATTTAAAAGACAGTAACACAAAGTCAAATGTACAAAGTCAGCTGAAAGTTACAGCATCTCTAAATATTAAGCTCTTCACAGCTCTTTCTCTTCCATAGACTTTAGCTGAAGCCCAGTAGGAAAGAGAAATGGGAAGGGGAAAACGAGTTCCATCCTTCTTCCAAGGACCTTGACTTCTCCTTTGCATTGGGCCAAGGTTTGTACCTACCACACCATGCATGACCCAGATGCCATCAGGTCCCTTTCTCTATGGTATGTATCTTGTGTGTGTTTGGGTTGAAGTACTACCTGACATTAAAGGAAAGATTTGGAGAGAAAAAAAATTTTTTTTGATATTTTCTTACACTCTAAGAAAATATCAAGTGCACATGGAAACAATTAGGTGTCCAAAATACAAGAATTTTTATTAAATGGTGCATGGAGATTGAACAGGCATAAATAATTTTTCCCTTGGTTGGAGCAATATACACTGAGTACCTTAGTCTTTGTTTCTCCTCATCCAGAACATTTATTTCTGATCTTGAACTTTCTTCTGGTACCATAGTAAGTACTTCATAAATATTTGTAGAATAAGTATGTTTTTATTTAATAAAATCATATTTTAATTATGACTTTAAATGAAAACAAATTTTATGCTTTCACATGCATAGAAAAAAAAGATTAGAATAAAATAGACCAGAAATACTTTCTTCTTTTTTTGCACTGTGGTATACTTTACATTTTCTCATTTCCTTTTCATGATTAGAGAAAACTGAAAAAAGTGATTTGAAAAATAAAACTGAAAGTCATAATTTAATGATCAATTTAAGTCATTGAAAATATAAACCAGAATAGTCAAGCTACCATTATTTTGATGAATGTTTATTACCAGAGTCTCAGGAAATGTGACCTCACTACCTTTAGATTTGTTTTGTTTAGTAACTGTGATGTTGCCTCATAAAATGAGAGGTATCAGTGGGAATAGATACTCCTTATTCAATTACAGTTTTAGCCTTTGCAATTCAATTTGGAAGTCAAGATTGATTACCGTATTTAAGTGTTTATAATTCCTTTTTCCCTCCTCCTCCCTTAATCCAGAATTTAAGTTCTGCATATAATTCTTCACGTGATAATTATTTGTGCATTAAATCTGCATAACTGTAGAATAAGGACGTGTGATTTCTCTGAAAGTTTCCATTTCCCAAACAAGAAAAAATAATATAGTAGCAGTAAGGCCTGTATCTCCTGAGTTGTCATAATCAAGTTGTACACAGCCTCCCATGGCCAGTCTCTGATTTCACCCTACATCCCTCTTGAAGCAAGACTCATTTCTAAAAAGCAAATCATTTCCCAAGATATCAGAGAGCTAACAGGTTTTACTAGAGATTACATAGAAGACATGAGCGTTTATGTATCTGTGGCAAAACACAGCATTTTTACTTCAGTGTAAGTAATCTGCACTGGCCATCTCTTCCCAAGTCTGTTTTCTTCCCTACTGACTTCCAAATCTTTTGTCTCCAACCCCCGCTCCTACCCAGCCCTCCTTCAACCTCTCTGACTGTACTCTCTTTCATTACTTTCCCTTTTTTAGCCAGAGAAATGTATGTGTGTCTGATCTTCCAAATACACATCATCACACCCATCATGTAAAGTTGTTTTCAAGTATGCAAAAGACCAATAAACCGAGGACGAAGATTATTTGTGTATGTGAGTGTGTGTGTGCGCGCGTGTGCACGTAGGCATATTTACCCGTGCAAGCATTTAAGAAATATATGGTCTTTAACAGAGGCACCTTCCTCAGAAAGGGGAAAGGAAGTAGGGCAAAGGGATATAACTAATATTTTTCTCTGAAAAATGTTTTTCTGTCACATTAAAAAGAATTTTTTCTTCAACCTTTAATGTTTCTGAAATTGTGATGCACCTAGCAACTGATATGCACATTTACTGTGGTAGTGTTCTGTTTTTCTCCAAAACTTCTACCGAGATTGCTAGCCATCTCACAATATCTAGTACCTACCAAATGAAGAATATGCTGTATATCTTTCTCAGAATTTTATCTATTGCTTTTTAAATTATGGTTTCACAAAAGTCATACTTCCTCACTGCATCTGGTGATATAACTGCAAAGATAAACACGTGCAATGACATATAAAGAAAAAAATTAATGCTCTCTTCCTAACTCCCCCTCCTGAGGTTACCAACATTAGCAATGTACTGACATTCTCTCACGTAACCAGGGGAGCTCAGACATAGTATAGTGCAGGCTTTCTGGCTGTGATAATTTTAACAAAAATAAAATCATATTACCTTATGTAATTTTCTTATTTAAAATACATCATGGATATCACTTATAGTTAATAAATCTCTAACTTATTTTCAATATCTATATGGTACCTATCTATGGTAATCCATAGCATAGATGCGTCAGAATTTATTCAACCATTTCCCCCACTCAGGTAGTTTCCAGTTTTTCTTTATGCCAACTTCCAGCAATTCTTCAATACATATTGTCATACCTATATCCTCATGTACCAGTGCCTTTATTTTTACAAGGTAGAGCCCCACAGGTGGGATTGCTGGATTAAATAATATGTGCATAATAATTTTAACATATATTTCTAGATAAATTTCCCCAGATGTTTTAGAGATTCTCACTGCCATCAGCAGCATTGTGATGCGGCCCATTCCCCTACAGTCTCACCAGCATCCTTGTAATTGCTCATTTCAATTTTTTTCAGTCTAGTGGATGAAAATGCCTCATACTCTAATTTTCATTTTCCTCACTAATAGTAAGATGACGCATTTTTTCACACGTCTTAGCCATTTGGGTGTCATCTTCTCTCTCTAGGCTACTTTTCTACTGTGCCATCTTTTTCACATAAAACACTTTGTAAGATCTTACTACTCATTAGGGATATTTACTTTTTGTCAGTAACATATGTTGCAAACATTCTTTTGCAGTTTACCATTTTCTGTCAGTCTCATTCTGTAATATACTTGAAAAAAATTTTTATGTAGGCAAATATGTCTGTCTTTTACTCTTCTGTTTAGGATGCTATCCCTCACCCTGAGACTAGAATCTTGTAGATTTTCGTCTAATGTTTTCAGTTTTATTTTTATTTACTTTTTTGCTTTAATGAGGTATAATTTACATACAACACAATTCACTCATTTTAAGCACACAGGTTGATGAATTTTGGTAATTGTATATAGTTATGTAACCTCCACCAAAATCAAGCTGTTGGAGAGATCCATCATCCTGAAATGTTTTCTCATACCACTTCACAGTTGATGCCCTCTCCTGACCCTTGAACACAGTCACTTCCTGTCACTACAGCTGTACCTCTTCTAGAATTTTGGATTAATGGACTCATAAAGTACATAGTCTTTCATGTTTGTCTTCTCTCGTAGGTTTGAGTTGCATCCACATTTTCATATATATTAATATTTACCTCATTTTCATTGCTGAGCAATGTTCCATAGTGTGGATAATTCATAACTTCATTATCTAACTACCAGTTAATTGATATTTGAAATTATTCTAGTTTTTGGTTAGGTCAAAAATCCAGAAATAGCTAAATTAAAACCATTATATCAATAAATATTATTTAGTAAGAGTTTATTGTGTATATAAAAACAGTTCACAAGCTAAGGGCTTCCAAATTTGAAGACTGATATGAAGCTCAGGGGCATGAAGTTACAGGATGGCTTATAAAGTGAAAAATGAGGAAACTGTTAGCCTTTATGACAACTGGTTATTACAATGGGGGTTTCCAGATGGCAAGGGATTGATTGAAAGTGATTATCTCATACCATTTTCAGGAAGATGACCTGTTTCTTTTGATTGTCAGAGGCATTTACAAGAAATAACCTTAAGTTAAGCTTTGCTTATGCTCATGAAATGAGCTGGATTTAGTTTTGCTTACGTGGCTTAATGGTTTTACCGGCTCAGGGAATTCTCAAGTCTGGTCTCTATTTTGTGTTTAATTTTAACAGTTATTATGCATAATGTTATAACATTATTATAGTATTATTACATATTAAAATATTATTATTTACTAAAATATAAAGTCTCTGTGTAAAAGACTTTATATGGACACACCCATTTCATTTCTCTTGAATAAATATCTAGACTTAAGATTGCTGGGTTATATGGTAAGTGTATGCTTAACTTTATAAAATACTGCCATATTGTCTTTCAAAGTGGCTGGGCCATTTTGCATTCTCAACCGAAATGTATAGTTTCCAGTTCCACATTCTGTCCAGCACTTGGTATTGTCAAGCTTTTTCATTTTAGCCGTTCAAATGGTGTCCAGTGGTCTCTCATTGTGGTTTTCATTTGAATTTACATGATAATAATGATGTTGAGCATTTGTCAAGTGTCTGTTCAAATCTTTTCCCCTTTTTAAAAAAACTGGGTTGTTTTCCTTATTGTGTTCTTCATATATTCTGGATGCAAGTCCCCTGTCAGAAATATGTTTTGCAAGTATTTTCATACAATCTATGGCTAGTCTTTTCATTTTCTTAACTGTCTTTCATAGAACACAGGTTTTTATTTTGATGAAGACGTTTTATCCAATTTTCAATTTTTTCTTTTTTCATCATGTTTAGGAAATCTTTGTCTAGTCCAATGTCACAAATGTTATTATGTTTTCTTCTAAATATTTAATAGTTTAAGGCCTTTTTTTTTTAACATCTTCATCGGAGTATAATTGCTTTACAATGGTGTGTTAGTTTCTGCTGTATAACAAAGGGAATCAGCTATACATATACATATATCCCCGTATCTCCTGCCTCTTGTGTCTCCCTTCCATCCTCCCTATCCCATCCCTCCATGTGGTCACAAAGCACCAAGCTGATCCCCCTGTGCTATGCAGAGCTTCCCACTAACTATCTATTTTATATTTGGTAGTGTATATATGTCCACGCCACTCTCTCACTTCGCCCCCCGTTTGCCCATAGTTTAAGGTTTTATGGCTAGATCTCTCACCCATCTTGAGTTAACTGTTGTATATGGCATGAGGTAAGAGTTGAGGTACCTTTTTCTATACAGATAAATCTAGTTGTCCCAGCTATATTTTTTAAATTGAGAATTCATCTGGAATTAATTTTATGTGCTGAGGCAAAATATTCTAGCTGAATATTTTTCCTGATGGATAATCATACCAATATTTTCTATTATCTAAGGCATCCTATTCCTACAGTATTGAAATATTATACTTATTATTTCTTAAATTCCTATTCATAATTGTAACTATTTCAAGACTTTATTCTGTTCTACTGATTTGATTATTTCTATAAGTATAATCTGAAACAGAATTCTTGGTTCCCAGCCTCTTAACCTGTCTCTCTTTCCACTTTTTCTCATTTCATTAGGTGGCACTACCATCTACCTACGTACTAGCCTTTATTTCTCTCCTTTCCTCGTCCTTATAATCAATCCACCACTTTTCCTGCTACCTTATAAATATTTCATTCCATCTCCATTGCTAAGAGAGTCATCCAGGCTCCCATGATCTTATCTTGCACCTGTCTTTTCCACGGCCACTAACTGTACCCACACTGGCCATCTTTCTGTTCTTTGTCCATCCAAGTTTGTACCTGGCCCAGGACCTTTGAATGTGCCATTCCCTCTGTCTGGGATAATCTTCCTTCATCCTAACTACCACTTTTGCATCTTTCAGGTCTCAGGTTAAATGATAATTCAGATCTTTGGAAATATCTCATATGTAATGTCCCCCTGACTATAATCCTACTATTGCTAGTTTGCGTATGAGGTGGGTATTCACCCAGGAATTTGCATAATTAATAAGCTGCACATGGGCAACATCTACTGAGATCAGGCACTGGATCTTTGCATTCTTGAAAGACCTCTCCCCATCTTTGTAAAGTGTGAGCCAGCAGCCAGCACCAGGATTGTTGCTCAGGGATAAAGAACAGCAAAGGATTAGCCTTGATCAAACTGATTACTACCCATCAGGGTGCTCATAAAAATGCCTTCTGGGATGTCACAGACTCTAAGTATGAGAATAGCTCTGGGCTCACCGTCAGATGAGGAGCAGAAGGTTCTGTGACCACACGACATGTTCCTAAATAGCAGTCCACTCTAGAGGAATATTCACTTAAGTCCTGGACAAAGTGTACCTGGAGAAGTTAATACTGCTGACAGATAGGCCCTCCACACTTGGGGAGGGGCCCTTCAGGAGGCCTTGGGCATCATCCATAGAGAAGGGTCACACTGGGCTTGCTTGCCCACTCTACAGAATTCCTCTGTGTGTGTGTGTGTGTGTGTGCGCGTGTGTGTGTGTGTGTGTGTGTGTGTGTGTGTGTGTGTGTGTGTGTTGCTTCACTCATTCTGACTCCACTTCTCCAGGTACTGTGTATTCAGAATGTTCAGTGCTGCAGCTGCAGCTGCCACTGTTCTTGTTGCTGTGACAATTCTTAGCAGTTTGTTATTGTTCTAGGTGAGAGTGAGCCCTGGGGTACACCTTCCCCACTAAACTTCTCCCTTAAGCTCCAAATACCATTTGACTCATTTTCCATTATAATCATCAGAGGACCTTTAGCAATTCTAAGGGAGTTATTACTTTCTTTCACATCTTTTCTCAAATATCTGATTGCAATTCAGCTCTCCAGGGAAAATCCAAGCTGCCTCTTTAATCCTTATGAAGAGAAAGTGTGAATTTTATCCCAGATTCATAATTATAAAGCTGAAAGGGAGCTTGAATACATTCTAATTATGTCTCCACATTTTACACATGAAAAAAAAAGTTTCTGATGTGCCTAGGACAAGATCTGATATGCATGGCAATCACTAAAAAGTGTATTCAATGAAAGAATGAAGTTTAGAGAATCATGACTTCTCTAATATCACACAATAAATCTGTAGCAGAACAAAGATTAGAATAAGATTTTCTCATTCCAAAACTGAGCCCATTTATAAAAACAAATGGATTATATTTATTTATTGAAATAATCTAAAGAAAATACTTGTATACTTAAAGATTTGCCATAAAGGTCTTAGAATAATATCATTATTGAAAGCTAAAGATAGCCTTAAGAACAAAGTAGTCTATTTCTCAACCTAGTAAAATAAATACATAGAATGCACCTAATTCAATTTTTAAACATCTTTATTCAGGTATAATTGATATATAAAAAAACTGGACATATTTAACGTATACAACTTGATAAGTTTGGAGATCTGCATACGCCTCTGAAACCATTACCACAATCAAGGTAATAAACATCACCTCCAAAACGTCCCTCTTGCTTCTTAGTCATTTTTTCTTTGTTTGGCTGGTTTGTTTTGGTTTGTTTTAAAAACACATGAGACCTACCCTATTAGCAAATGTTTAACTATACAATACAGTACTGTTAACTATAGGCGCTACACTGTACATTAGATCTCTAGGACTTACTCTCGTATAACTGAAACTTTGTACCATTTGACTAATACTTGCCTGTTTCCCCCTCCATCCCAACCACCATTCTACTCTCTGCTTCTATGAGTTTGACTATTTTAGATTCCTCATATAAGTGATGTCATGTAGTATCTGTCCTGTGTCTGGTTATCTCACTTTTCATAATGTCCTCTACGTTCAGACATGCTGTTGCATATGGCCGGGTTTTCTTCTTTTTTAAGAGTGAATCATATTTCATTCTATGTATATAACACATTTTGTTTATCCATCATCTGTTGATGAACACTTAGGTGGCTTCCATGTCTTGGCTACTGTGAATAATGAGGCAGTGAACATAGAAGTGCAGGTATCTCTTCTCGATCCTGATTTCAATTCTTTTGGATATATATCCAGAAATGGGATTGTTGGATCACATGTTAGTTCTATTTTAATTTTTTGAGGAACCTCCATACTCTCTTCATAGTGGCAGTTCCAATTTATATTCCCACCAACAGTGCACAAGTTTCCCATTTCTTCTCATCCTCACCAGCACTTGTTATCTCTTGTCTTTTTGATGCTAGTCATTCTAACAGGTGTGAGGTAATATCCCATTGTGGTTTTGATTTGCATTTCCCTCATGGTTAGTGATGTCAAGCTCCTTTTCATGTGCCTATTGGCCATTTTCATATCCTCTTTGGGAAAATGTCTATTCAGTTTCTCTGACCATTTTTTAATCAGGTTGGCTTTTTACTACTGAGTTGTGTAAGTTCTTTATATATTTTAGATATTAATACCTTATCAGATATATGATTTCCAAATGTTTTCTTCCATTCTGTGGGTTACCTTTTCATTTTGTTTGATTGTTTCTTTTGCTTTGCAAAGTCTTTGCTATGCAAAGTTTGATGTAGTCCCACGTAATAATTTTTGTTTTTGTTGTTTGTTCTTTGGTGTCATATCCAAAAAATTATTGCCAAGATTAATGTTAAGAAGACTTCTTCCTATGTTTTTACAATTTCAGGACCAAAGTTTTATTTTGTTGTATTATCTGTTTGGTCCAATGATGAAGTTACATTCCCATTTTTTACTAAGTTGCACCAATAATGTATCATCTAAAATTTCAACATTTTTTAAAGTGAATGAAGAACTTAAAGATACTTTTGAAGCAGTTCAAGAAAAAACTTTCTAGATTTATATGATTTTTCCAATATTTTACAGCTGCATTGTCCACACCTAATTTTTTAGAGAGCTGACTTTATTATTTCCACAACTTTTAATTTCATTTTTTAGATATTTTAAGTATTTTTAAGCTTTCTGAAGGTTGACCTAATATACAAAAAATTGCACATATTTAATGCATACATTTGGATGAGTTTGAACATGTGCATATACTCATGATACTATTACCACAATAATTTGATTTTAATAGAATCTCTGATTTTCCTTGTGTATCTGTATATCATTAGTTAATAAAATATTTAATTATATTATAGAATTACAATAAGAAAATGACTGGAATAAATAGGTTTATGAACATACACAACTTTATCTTGATCAGTAAGCAACTTCAATGCTAGACGCAACAGGAGTGAGCACACAGCCTACTGTATTTATATCTGGGGCATCCATCAGTATATTTTGCAGATGGAATGGATAGGTGGGTTAATCTAACAATTTGATTAAGTGGAGATCAGTTAAGAAATCCAGAGGCAGAGATATTTGTCTGACTTTCCCACAGTGCAGTGCATTTGATCAGGTGGGTCCTTTAGACTTGAAAGGAATGGCTACATTGAAAAGTTAAAAGGATTTTCTAAGGAGCTGATATGGGAAAGAATCCTCTTATTTAGGCCACCTGCCATCAACCAGGCTGTTCCATTGTTTTGACCTTTTCGTTTCCCCGTAAACCACCAATAAAATGTAACACAAATGAAAAAGCTAAAATATAAAATATTAAAATGCTCACATAGTAAATGTTTCACTGAAGGTCAAGTAAAGCTAGACTTCTAAACTGAAAGTGTTGAAAAACATCAAGATAAACGAAGTCAGAGTGCATGCAATACGACCTGTTTTGCATTAAGGTGCTTGAAAGGATTCAACAGAAAATAAAATTTAAAAAGGATGTGTCCCAGGCAGAAGCCTCAAGTGGAGATTCAGGTTTCTCACAAAAGACCCAGGCCAGAGGCCGATAAGTAACATACTTTTCTGAACCATAACAATTTTGAACTACCTACTATGTGCGTTTGGGACATAGTGATAAGAAAAATAAAAATGATCTGTGCCCTCAAGGATTTACAACCTGGTGGAAAAAGAAGACAAATTTAAATCAGTAGTTGAAAAGGAGTGGTGTAGGGCCCGCCTTAGGGCTAATGCCAAACTGGTCCCTTTATATCCAAGGTTGAATGCCTACATGAATAATTGATGTGCAGAGTATTTTAAAAGAATTATCCAAAATCATATACATAAATCATCTCGAGGAAAGATTAAAAACCAAAAATAAGAGTATTTACTTCTAGATGCCTAACTCTAGAACTCTAATTTGCCAGAATTAGTGGAACTTATCTCAAGGACTCCTGACTTCTAAAAATGTCTTTGAGCTATTTTTCACATAACACAGCTTTATGAAATTACGTACTTACCCTCAATAACACAGAGAAAAATTAAAATCTTGCCTTCAATTGACATTTCCTTAATTAGGGATACAATTTAACCAGAAACTGACTGGCATTGATGGTTTTTATTAATAACAAATAGAAAGATAGGCTCATTATCACTTAAAAATTGAATTGGGGGGTAAATAATGCTTTATAAAACATGAGGTTTATAGAGTAAATAATAAAAAAGATTGGGAAATGCTACAGTAGACTTAGTGTGTCTTTACTCAGAATCAGTCTAGGAAACCATTTCTTTTTTAAATTTTTCTCAGTAGTAGACTTCTAAAGAACACCCTGTTCACTCAATTAACTTTACTTTTTGCATATTAAAACACTTGGTCTTTCAGCCTGTTATTCATAACAAAACAGCCCAGGAACAAAAAGCCCTCAAATGTTAATTGTGATCCCCCATATAGAGAAGATGAAAAAGAAGAACAAAAGAAACTTCCCCTGGCTAACCTATCCAAAGCTACCTGCCCCATCCTGCCCACCCTTTTACTTTCTCTCACATAACCTTCTTTATTTACTACATGGCTCATAACACAGCTTATAAACATTTGCATAATTTATTTGCTTATTTGTATACTATCTGATTCTGTATGCAATGTAAGCCCTGTGAGAAGGACACTGTGTGCCTTATTCCCCTATCTACTTCCAAAACCTAGTGGGCACTCAAATATCTATTGAATCAGTAAATAGACAAAAGCCAACATCTTGAGGGGCACTGCTACTCTGCCAGACATGTTTCACATGTCATCTTCATAAGAGGTCTGCTAAGTAGACATTAATTACCTTGATTTTCTTCAAAAAAAAAGGAAACTGAGGCAAGAGAGATTGAAACTGGCTTTGCCAATTCCAGTTACTGCTGGGCCGGTGACAAAAATACCTTTCTGTCTGCCCCTAAGTCTGTGTTTAAATACAGTCTTTTAGCTTAGAATCTCAACGTGAAATTACCTCATCTGTATTGGCCATATTTGTGTAACAAGAAAACACAATCGCCCTTAATGATTTGTTCCTCATCCGCTATGGTATTTTTCATGCTGAATTATAATGGGTCTTGTTACCTGGATGCCTCCTCCCTCAGTCTGAGCTCCTCAAGGGCAATGTATTATTCTTTGTACTGAAGAGCTTCCACAATGTTAAACCGCAAGTTTGTGAGCAAATAGAATGGGCTGAACACTTATCCTTCTCAAACTCTTCCAAAATACAGCAGAGGGAGGAACACTCCCAAACTCATTCTACGAGGCCACCATCACTCTGATACCAAAACCAGACAAAGATGTCACAAAGAAAGAAAACTACAGGCCAATATCACTGATGAACATAGATGCAAAAATCCTCAACAAAATACTAGCAAACAGAATCCAACAACAAAAGGATCATACACCATGATCAACTGGGGTTTATCCCAGGAATGCAAGGATTCTTCAATATATGCAAATCAAACAATGTAATACACCATATTAACAAACTGAAGGAGAAAAACCATATGATCATCTCAAGAGATGCAGAAAAAGCTTATGACAAAATTCAACAATGATTTATGATAAAAACCCTCCAGAAAGTAGGCATAGAGGGAACTTTCCTCAACATAATAGACCATATATGACCAACCCACAGTCAACATCGTTCTCAATGGTGAAAAACTGAAACCACTTCCTCTAACATCAGGAACAAGACAAGGTTGCCCACTCTCACCACTATTATTCAACATAGTTTTGGAAGTTCTGGCCACAGCAATCAGAGAAGAAAAAATTAAAAAAAGAATCAAAATCAGAAAAAAAGAAGTAAAACTGTCACTGTTTGCAGATGACATGATACTATACACAGAGAATCCTAAAGATGATACCAGAAAACTACTAGAGCTAATCAATGAATTTGGTAAAGTAGCAGGATACAAAATTAATGCACAGAAATCTCTGGCATTCCTATACACTAATGATGAAAAATCTGAGGGAAAAATTTAGGACACCCTCCCATTTACCATTGCAACAAAAAGAATAAAATACCTAGGAATAAACCTACCTAAGGAGACAAAAGACCTGTATGCAGAAAATTATAAGACACTGATGAAAGAAATTAAAGATGATACAAACAGATCGAGAGATACACCATGTTCTTGAATTGGAAGAACCAACATTGTGAAAATGACTACTACCCAAAGCAATCTACAAATTCAATGCAATCCCTATACAACTACCAATGGCATTTTTCACAGAACTAGAACAAAAATTTCACAATTTGTATGGAAACACAAAAGACCCCGAAGAGCCAAAGCAATCTTGAGAAGGAAAAATGGAGCTGGAGGGATCAAGCTCCCTGACTTGAGACTATACTACAAAGCTACAGTAATCAAGACAGTATGGTACAGCACAAAAACAGAAATATAGATCAATGGAACAGGATAGAAAGCCCAGAGAGAAATCCACGCACATATGGTTACCTTATTTTTGATAAAGGAGGCAAGAACATACAAGGAGAAAAGACAGTCTCTTTAATAAGTGGTGCTTGGAAAACTGGACAGCTACATGTAAAAGAATGAAATTAGAACACTCCCTAACACCATGCACAAAAATAAACTCAAAATGAATTAAAGACCTAAATCTAAGGCCAGACACTATAAAACTCTTAGAGGAAAACATAGGAAGAACACTCTATGACATAAATGACAGCAAGATCCTTTTTGACCCACCTCCTAGAGAAATGGAAATTAAAACAAAAATAAACAAATGGGACCCCATGAAACTTAAAAGCTTTTCCACAGCAAAGGAAACCATAAACAAGGTGAAAAGACAACCCTCAGAATGGGAGAAAATATTTCCAGATGAAGCAACTGACAGATGATTAATCTCCAAAATTTACAAGCAGCTCATGCAGCTCAATATCAGAAAATCAAACGACCCAATCCAAAAATGGGCAGAAAACCTAAATAGACATTTCTCCAAAGAAGATATACCGACTGCCAACAAACACATGAAAGGATGCTCAACATCACTAATCATTAGAGAAATGCAAACCAAAACTACAATGAGGTATCACCTCACACCAGTCAGAATGGCCATCATCAAAAAATCTACAAACAATAAATGCTGGAGAGGGTGTGGAGAAAAGGGAACCCTCTTACACTGTTGGTGGGAATGTCAATTGATACAGCCTCTATGGAGAATAGGATGGATGTTCTGTAAAAAACTAAAAATAGAATTCCCATACGACCCAGCAACCCCACTACTGGACATATACCCTGAGAAAACCATAATTCAAAAAGAGTCATGTACCACAATGTTCATTGCAGCTCTGTTTACAATAGTCAGGACATGGAAGCAACGTAAGTGTCCACTGACAGATGAACGGATAAAGAAGATGTGGCACATATATGCAATGGAATATTACTCAGCCATAAAAAGAAACGAAATTGAGTTATTTGTAGTGAGGTGGATGGACCCAGAGTCTGTCATACAGTGTGACATAAGTCAGAAAGAGAAAAACAAATACTGTATGCTAACACATATATATGGAATCATAATAATAATAATAAAAAAGGTTCTGAAGAACCTAGGGGCAGGACAGGAATAAAAATGCAGACATAGAGAATGGACTTGAGGACACGGGGAGTGGGAAGGGTAAGCTGGGATGAAGTGAGAGAGTGGCATGGACATATATACACTACCAAATGTAAAACAGATAGCTAGTGGGAAGCAGCCACATAGCACAGGGAGATCAGCTCAGTGCTTTGTGACCACCTAGAGGAGTGGGATAAGGAGGGTGGCAGGGAGATGCAAGAGGGAGGGGTTATGGGGATACATATATATATATGTATAGTTGATTCACTTTGTTATAAAGCAGAAACTAACACACCATTGTAAAGCAATTATACTCCAATAAAGATGTTTAAAAAAATCTATGCAAGAAAACCTTAACCTCAGAGATCATTAGCATCTGACTCCAACATTTTTGTACAGTAACCATACATACATTTAGCATTCTAAACTTTATGAACTGTGAAGGTTTATTACATTGAATGTAAAACTCAACTGATTTCTGCTATGTTCACTTATTAGAACTAATAAGTGGTCTTCAGTTCTTTTAGATTTTCTACATGCAAAATCATGTTACCTTTGAATAATGACGGTTTTATTTTTTATTTCCAAACTACTATGCCTTTTATTTCTTGCCCTATTGTGCTGGCTAGGTTTTCTAGTACAATGTTGAATAGAATTGGTCAGAGCACACCTCCTTGTCTCATTCCCAATCTCAGGGGAAATCTTGTAATATTTCACTATTAAGTAGGAAGAGTGCTGTAGATGTTTTGTAGATACTCTTTACTAGATTAAGGAAAGGTTCTTTTATTATCATGAATGGTTACTAGATTTTTTCTAATGCTATGTCTGCATTTATTAAAGTGAGCATATGATTTTTCTCATTTGTACTCTTAGTGCAGTGACTTAACATTGATTGATTTTTCAATTGATAAACCAACATTATTTTCTTAAGATAAGCCCAAGTTAGTTGTGATGTATTTTCCTTTTTATATATTATTCAACTTGCTAACACTTTTTTAGAAATTTTGCATCATTGTCCAAGAGATAAATTGGTCTGTAATGTTCTTACCAAGTTTATGTTGGCCTCACAGTGGGTTGGGAAATATCCCATTTTTTTTCCTATTGTTCTAAAGAATTGATGTAAGATTGGTTTTATTTCTTCTTTAAACAGTTGACAGACTTCACCCAAAAGCCAACTGGACCTAGATCTTTGTGTGAGACTGTTTTCAACTATATATTTAAGTTCTATAATAGATCTAGTATTATTCAGATTTTAAAATTTCTTCTTGTGTCAGTTTTGGTAACTTGGTAACTGTGTTGTTCAAGGAAACTTTCCATTTTAGCTGTATTTTAAAATTCCTTTGCCTAAAGCTCCTTCCTCCTCCACGTGGGCACATGGAGTTCAGGGAATCTAGCCAATCACAAACCTGCAGCTTGAAGCAGAGCAACCCAGAAACTGTAATCTAAAACGGAGTTGCCTTATATGAGCTTCAGACCAATGAACAAAATGAATGTTTAATGTGTTTTTTGGTTGTTTATTATGAAATAAATAACCAACGCATAACTTATGTTCCCACTGATTAATCCTCTCCTCTGATTTGTCTAATCATCTGTTAAAACTAACCCTTGAGTTATTAATTTTAGAAAATATATTTATCAGTTTTTAGATTTCTACTTGGTACTTTATTTATATTCCATTTCTCCAGTGAAAATCTCCATTATGTCATCTATTTTCTTGAATAAATTAATCATAGATTTTTTTAAATGTCTCTGTCTAATTATAGTAATTACAATTAGACTACCTCTAGGTATGTATCTATATTTACAATCTTTTTATTAAGATATAATTGACATATAAAAAGTACATATCTTCAAAATGTACTATTTGATAAGCCTTGCCATCTATATACTCCTAAAAAACCACTGCTATGACCAAGTGAACGAATGTATCCATCACTCCCAAGTTTCCTCATGCCCTTTTATAATCCTTCCCTTCTACCCCTATCCATACCCGCCCCAATCCCCAGAAACCATTCATCTGATTTCTGTCACTAGAGATTAGTTTGCATTTTTAAGAATCATTTAGTACTCTTTTTGTCTGACTTTTTAAACCTACTGATAGATAATCAATGTTAATAATAGTGTCCTCCAAAGAGCAGGAGTCATTTTCCTTGTTCTTGTTGTTTTGATAAAGTCCAATTTATCAATTTGTTCTTTTGTGAATCATGCTTTTGGTATTCTAAGAAATTCTGTTCTAAACCAAGGTCACAAAGATTTTCTTCTAGAACTTTTATAGTTTTATGGTTTACATTATCTATTTGGAGTTAATATTTGCATATGTTGTGGTATATGGATCAAAGTTCTTTTTTTCTGCATACGAATATTACATCACCATTTGACTATCCTTTTCCACAGAATTCCCTGTGTACCTTTGTCAAAAACTATGTGTCCATATGTATATAGGTCTATTTCTTGACTATCTATTCTGTTCCATTGATTGTTTTGTCTATCCCTGCCCCAGGGGTCAGCAAACAATGGCCTCCAGGTCAAGCTTGGCACACTGCCTATTCATGTACAGCCTCAAGCTAAGAATGATATTCACATTTCAGAATGGTTGGAAAAAAATCAAAAGAATGGTTTTTTATGACATGTAAAAATTATATAAATTTAAATGCTGGTGTCTTTAAATAAAAGTTAATTGCAACGCACACACACAAAAAAATGGATGGGCTGAGGATCAAGGTCATAGTAGCTTTCCAAAGCAAAAGAAAAAACCAGGCTCTTTCTAACAGGAAGTATTCTGGGATAGATGGTAGCTTTATACAGTTTTATATATATATATATATATATTCAGCAACATGTAGACTTCTGGATTGTCTTACAACTTTAGTGAACTTCTTATCAGACCTTTCAGCTGATAAATAAGAAATCTGAGTAAAAGAAAAGGAGGTGATTTACTGAAAGTTACACTGCACTTTTGCATTTAGCAATGAGCCTTTTAATTGTTGACTCATAGTCACATAATAAGTAAAGACCTCAGGTCAAAACTAAGGACTTTATTTTTTAATTACTGCCACCTAAAAGCAACATTTGAATATTGTTTACACTGGTGGGAGACTTAGGAGAAGATGTATATGTGAGTTCAGCATTATCTCTCAGACTGCCATTTAACATTACTGTGAAATGGAAATGTGAAAAAACCAAGTTTACCACAGGAATCAGGGAAAGGTATCATCTAAATGCTACCAACTTAGAAGAAATGCTTCCTGCTGTCATGCATATAAAGCCAATGTCATGCTCTAGAGAGGGGTAAAATACACTTGGACTCTATTTTCTTTCTGTGGGTCAACAACATTTGAAAATAAGAGTGACAGAAGACTGCAGAGTACATGTAGCAGCTTTGCCTAACAAAAAACCAGAGTCTTGTCTCCGAGGTGATGTAGGTTGGACAAGTAGGCTGGTCTGGAACCTGACCAACAGGAAGTTCAAAGTGGGTGATAGGTCCTGGTGCAGCAGCTTGAAGTAAAGCACAGAAACAAGCATGTTGGGCATGTCCTGATAGGGCTGTCCCAGGCCCAAATCCATCTCCTGTCCCCTGAAGCTTCTAGCACTAGATAGATAATACACAGTGTATTTACACCGGCCAGCTCTCCAAGATACAATTAACTCACAGGAAGAATTCTAATAGCAAACAGTTTCTCAGGAAGGAAAATCCAGAACTTATACTCTGTGTTTAAGGTCAAACACTAGATAGAGGAGCACATGAATTTGAGTAGGAATATGTTCATTACTGCATTCTTTATATCAAAAAATTAGAATTAGCCTAATGCCCACCAGAAAAAATATTTTTAGAGTGAATTATGGTTCATCCATACAGTGTAATTCAATGTAGTTATTAAGAATAATTTTAGAATAATTAACAAAATGGGGAAATGCTGATGCTATATTTTAAATTAAAAATATGGTTAAAAAGTACTGTTTGCACAATGATCATAATTTTTTTAAATACACGTGTAAATATGTACATACATCCGTAAATTTAAAACTAGACTGATTAATATTAATATGCAATCATTGGTCACATCACCCCTCTGCTTAAAGACATCAATAGCTTCCTGTTACATTTAGGAAAAGCTGACCTTCTCAACATGGCTCTCAAGGCCTTCCTTGTGAAGCACTCTCCTTATATCAGCAGCCCCATTCACATTACTTTCCCCCACTATTCTCTAAGTTTTGGAAATTTTTCTTCAGTGCTTCAAATATGCCCTGATTCTTGCTACTCAGGTTGCTGGTAATGGTCTCCCAATCCAGCCTCCTTTTGTAAGCCACCCCTACCCTTTACCCCCTCCTTTTGTAAGCCACCCCTACACACATACAATGCTCCTCCCTCACCTTAGGAATTGCTACTCAGTACTCAGAGCTCAGATCAAATCATCACGTATTCAAAGAAACATTCTCTGATAGCCACACCAGTTCCCTCTGATAGCTCTACATTCTTCTCACTCATAGTTCTCAGTACATTTAAATAATCTTTACTTGTTGAAAGCATGACACTAAGTGGTCTGTAAGTTATCACGAGAAGAGAGATTTGATCTTTCTTGTTTCCTTTATATGTAGCATGGCTTCCTGTATACTGTAAGCACTCAAAATATGTTTAAACGAATAATATAACTGGCATCTCTTAGGTGCTTACTTGTTTTATATGTTTTATCTATATTAACTCATTTAATCTTCACCACAATCCAAGAAGTGGCTCCTGTTCCAACCCCTGTTTTAAAAAGTATGAAGCCATAACACTGATATATTGAACTTACTCAAAATTGCACCATAAGTAGGGAAAGGATTCACATTCAGGCAGTTTGACTTAAGAGCCCGTGTTCTTCACCACTAATAATAACAAACAATACTTACATAACATATGTAATTAACCAGATATTCTTCTAAATGCTTTACATATTGAAGCCTCATAACAAACCCAGGAAGTAGGCACTATTACCATCTGTATTTTACAGATGAAAAAACCAGGGCACAGAGACGTTAAAGCAATTTGCCCTGGTCGTGTGATTAATAAGTGGCAGAATGAGAATCTGAACTCCGACACTCCACTGTGAATACTACTCTATGCTCCTTTTATATGGTAGCAAAGAAAGGGAGAGAGGAGGGAGCTTTCCTTGGTGTAGGAATTATGAGTGATTTCTTTATTTTTCTTTTATTGTCTAACAATTATGTGACAAATGCATTTTCATATTGAGAAAAAAGTTATTTTTAAAAATTATAATGTAAAATCAATAACCCTTGGTGTAAAACTATTCATAAAATCATAATCATATGGCTTGGAAATTTGCCTGAGTGCTTCTCTAATCCAGCTTGCTCTCTGATATTTGTGTATCCTCCACAATACTGACAAGTAGACTTCCAGCCTCTTGTAGATCAGCCTCCTGTGTTGGCTGATAATTAACATGCGCCTCAAGAAACTGTGGCTAGTCTACCTATGAACTGAGGGATATCATCTCCCCAGCATTTCAATAGCAGATGACTGCAACAAAATCAAGTGATTCATTTTTAAAATAATTTCACACTATGCAGATGCTGTGAGATACTGGAGACACTAAGCTTTCTCAAAGAAAATTATTTTTTTTAAATAACACTTCAGCTTCATATGGATTACTTTCTGAACCCCTAAAGAGCAGATGGAATAAAATATTTTAACGACAATAATTAAGATCATTGAAGGGTTTATATGATCTTTCTCTTCAACACTGAAAACAAAAAAGGTTTTTGTGTATTTTACTTTTTAAAACTGGTCTTGTGATGGCTCCCTTAATTGTCCCTTTTCCTACAGAAATGGAGACTCCTTCCCCACTGCCCACAAAGTACCCTGTATGTATTTCTAGTGAAGCAGCTTTCACAGTTTATGCTCCTCATTATTTATGTGCCTGCTCCTCTTCCTTATTCCTATTTTTACTTTGCTTTCCTGGCATCTAACTCATTTTAAGAATATTAGGCTCCTAGGGCTTCCCTGGTGGCACAGTGATTAAGAATCCTCCTGCCAATGCAGGGGACACGGGTTCGAGTGCTGGCTGGAAAGATCCCACAGGCCGTGGAGCAACTAAGCCCACGTGTAGAGCACTGAGCCTGTGCTCTACAGCCCGCTAGCCACAAATACTGAGCCCTCAAGCCACAACTACTGAAGTCCATGTGCCTAGAGCCCGTGCTCCACAACAAGAGAAGCCACAGCAATGAGAAGCCCGTGCACCGCAACGAAGAGTAGCCCTTGCTCACCACAACTAGAGAAAGCCAGTGCGCAGCAACGAAGACCCAAAGCAGCCAAAAATAAATAAATAATAAATTTATTAAAAAAAAAAAAAAGAATATTAGGCTCCTAAAAAAGAAACTTACCATCACTCAAGAAAAAAAGTTTCTAAATGAAAAAGTAATTTTATAATAGCTCAAATTCTTTACTTGATTTTTTAACCCATTAAAATAGATATATGTGAATAATTTCATTTTAAAAAAATATTTCCCCTCCTTAGCACTTTCTCCACTCACCTCATCTACTTTGTTGTTTCTAATACCCATAAACTACCCTGGAAACAAAATCCATCCCTCAGTCCCTTCCCCAGATCACCTCCACTTCTCTCCTTTCCCCTTTTCTTCCATTCTGTTTTCTTTCCCCTTTTCTCCCGCCAAAGAACTGATCTGACAAAGACGGAAGGAAAAAAAAAAAACAACAGTATATCAGGGCTTCCCTGGTGGCGCAGTGGTTGAGAGTCCGCCTGCCGATGCAGGGGACACGGGTTCGTGCCCTGGTCCAGGAAGATCCCACCTGTCGCGGAGCTGGTGGGTCTGTGAGCCATGGCCGCTGAGCCTGCGCGTCTGGAGCCTGTGCTCCGCAACGGGAGAGGTCCCAACAGTGAGGGGACCGCGTACCGCAAAAAAAAAAAAAAAAAAAAAAAAAGAAAACAGTATATTTGATAGGTAACTTTTACCATGACCTAGCCAGCTTTTGTGTCAAAAGCTTAACAACTTTCTTCTGCAGCTTCCTTTTTCTTTTCCTGTCCCCAAACACTACCTATTAGTTACTTAAAGGTATGGTCTGTAGCTACTGCCCTTCCATGTCATTGGCTTGAAACAGACTCAAAAACTTTAATGAGGGGTTATCATTAAACTATTTTAAGACTAATTCTAAGTGGAGAATAAAGGTCATAATACCACTGTAGCAGCTAAAAGCACTTTTGCTGCCATTGTCTAATTTTCACAGAACTCTAGAGACATAGGCAATTATTTCCACTATGCTTCTGTAGATAAGGTGTTTTAGGCACAATAATTAGGATAATGGGGGTCAATCATTGTTTGCGCCAAAAATAGACTTATATCTACTAGTATTCATGGGAGACCTATTTGTTTGACAAGACTTGGCCTTCACAAAAGAATATTTTATCATCCTTCTCTTGCCTAATACAGAAAAACCCAAAGACTTAGATATTTTCATTAGTAAGTTGGAGTTGCACACTTTAAGTCACATGTACTAATAATTAAAGACCCCTCCCCCAATTCTGCAAAAAAAAAAAAGGGCTATCTTTAAACATAAGCAGTTGATAGCCAACATTTGTATAACAGCTTTATTTAAAAGAAATCCTGTATAATAAAAAAAATATTTATTTTCATTGGGGAAAAAACCTTCAAATTGTTGATTAATCCAAATAATTGGAAGATTATACTACTCACAATGTTATTTACATACACTTTTTTACGTATTCCATTTTATTTTAAAGGTTGGTATCTGAATCACATACTCTTTTTTGGGGGGGAGAGTAGAGTTGTTTTACAATGTTGTGTTTGTTTCTACTGTACAGTGAAGTGGAGTTCCCTGTGCTATAGAGCAGGTTCTTATTAGTTATCTATTTTATACATATTTGTGTATATGTGTCAATCCCTATCTCCCAATTCAGCCCAGCCCTCACCCCCCGCTTTCCCCTCTTGGCTGCATCACATACTCTTATAACAACTCTCACTGGAACACATTCTAGAAGTGTGTAAGAGCCTATACTTAAAATTCATCTAGACTACTTTCCTTGAAGTCACACTTCAGAATCTGCTACTCCTCCATTTAGCTTCAGATTTTTGTCCTAGTTACACTTCACTAGAACTTCTGCCCTATTGACTCATTCTGACACACTGCCCAGTTTAAACCTGAATGAAGAAAAAGGTGTCAATCGTTCATTTGGGAGGTGGAAACACAGGACGGCATGGGTAAGAGAAAAAGGGAAGTGAAGCAAGGAAGAGGAGGGTGTAATGTGATGCTATGTGCTTTCACACATGCTTTCCCGTCACAATAGCCTGCAAAAAGACACAGCAGATCATTCAACAGACATGTCCACACAACCTCCAGGAGTTCTCCAGAAGGGCTTCAAAGGGGAAGAGAATCTTGGAATAGCTGACAGAAGGAAAAAAGATAAGAATTTTGCCTAGCTCCTTCCTGTCTCACATTTCATTGTTCTTACAATGGAGAACTAACTTCCCTGCACTTTCATGTTCCATTATCCTGTCCCTGAGACAGTTCAGGAAACCAAAACCCCTTGCGTCCAGTGTGGTGCTTTAACCAAGTTCAGGAATCCAAGGGTGATCTAATATAAGTGCAGTGATAGCCAAAAGATAAAGGAAGAAAGAAGTAATTCAGTGAGGAATACAGTGTTATTATTGCAATACAGACACCTAGGACATAATTATGATATATACCCACTTGCTGAAGATGCCACAACACTTGAGCAAGAAATACTCTGGCCTTTCTCTGCTGGGCAATCAATGTTTAGGGATCAAACAGGGATCAGGCAAGATGTACTGGAGTTCGGGTCCTGACCCGTAGCTAAGCCAAGGTAATAAACCTGAGAGAGCCAGAAATAGAAACACTCAGAGGTTGAGTACAAACCAAAGGCCTTAGAGAGTACTAAACATTGAAGTTGAGAAAACCAGAAGCAAACACCGAAGCTGAGGTCACAGATGGCTTCAAAGTTGGTTGGTGAAGTCCAAGACTAAAAGCAGAAAGAAACAAAAGTAGAGCCAAAACAGAAATGAAGTAATGTAAGCAGAATCCCACGCAACTGCTCTGAAAGTGCCGAAACGATGGGACTTATCTTTATATGCCATTAGGCCTGTGGCAAGCGGGTAAGCAAGTCTCTCTTAAAGGTATGGCATCATTACACACAGAGAAAATATAATGGGAATAGAAGACTGATAAAAAAGTTTTAGAAATAAGCTTTATGTAACCTAATTGTCCTTTGATCATGCCAGCTTGACAACCAAAATGCAGTCACATTTTTATCAAGCACACTATTCACTTAGGCAAAATGTTGTATCAAGGGCTTACTCTGATCAAAGAGCTACAGTTAGGACCTTATCATGCAGTTCTCATTTAAATAGTCTGAGCCCCTTCCTTCATGGATTTTGTAGCCTGATGGGGTATAGAGATAATTAATAAACAAGTATATACTTACAACTGTTAAGTGCTGTGAATTAAAAGAACAAGACACCGTGACAGAAAAAAGCAGGGAAAGAGAAGAGATAATACACTCAAATACTGTTGTCAGGGAGGACCATTTTAAGGAGTTACCAATTAAGCTGAGATCTGAAGCATGAGAGAAAGAAAACAGTGCTAGTGAAAGAGCCTCCTATGCAAAGCTGACAGCATAGCCAAGTCCCCAAAGCTAGAGAGAGACTGGCTTCTCCAAGAAATGGAGAGAAGCCAGGATGGCTAAAACATAACAAAAAGGAGTAACCTGAGATGAAGATGGAGAGGGCCTGCTAGGCTTTGATTAGGATTTGAATTTTATTTTAACTCCAGTGTGAAGCCGTTGATGGGTTTAATTATTTCAGTTTAATGATTTAAAGCCTTCATCCTACTTAACTGCTGGAAGTCAGCAGGTTGCACAAATATGACCAAGAATTCCCGAAGGGCAATTAGATGCTCCACAGATATGTCCTGTTTTCACCTGCTGCCTCAACCCCATGTCCTGCTGTAGATCACTGCCTGAAGGGCTGAGATTACTGTCTCCTTTCAGTGTATACTACTCTCCATTATACTACTTTGCCCCATGCATGAACAGCATTGCTAAAACGGGCTGCAATTTTAATGGATTTTACTGAAATGAGGGAAATGAAAGAGAAGTAGAACCCAAAGAGTAACTTATAACCACTGGTAGGTATATCTATTATTAGAACTCATAGGTCTAGATCCATCCTTGGGTTTGGACAGTACCACATGGTCCCAGACCATCCCAGACAGTCTCTATGATACAGAGAGGCCAGATTGCCTTCAATCTCTCCCACCCTTACCCTGCTTCTTGTTTCCTATCCCCAGATCAGTCTCTTCCAAGGATGATTGATAACACAAATGAATTACCTTCAAAGGAAAAGTTAACCCCCAAGGTCTTCTTACCCACATGCGTGAGATCCACCCCTGTGATACTTAGCTACACTAGAACCCAACAACCCATCATCGATAAAGGTTGAACTCATACAGTGTTTGAGATATTAACAGGCCAGTCTAGTCTGAGCTTATCCAAACCGAGTCTAATTCTTTTCCATAATTCAAGGTAAAGATTAGGCCGCTTATACATCCTTCCTGCAGGATCTCTGTTCATATGATGAAGCAGCAAGTTTTAGGCATAGTTCATTCTAGGTCCGTATTTAAAATAGACTTAATTCTCTCAAGGACAGAGCTACAGTTATGCAACCCTGTCTATCATATAGACCATCTCTAGTAATGTCACAGAGTAGTTTACTTCCTTCAAATTACAGTGCCTCACAAAATCTTCAAGTTTGGAGTATGTCTTTTTACTTTTGCATAAAAAAAATTTACTTTGGTTCCTCCAACACAAAGATATAACTTGCACCAAACGTGTATTCAAGTCTCCACTCTCAGCAAAACAGAAAATGATTAAAGCTTGAAAATAGACATGTAATTTTCTTCCTTTCTAGCTTAAAAGAACTATTGCATTTGCCTTCACCAAGAATATAAGCTTGTTTTAATTGTAAGTCATTGCAGTACAACAGCTCTCTTCTTCAAACTCTAGCTCCAAGGATTCTCTTCAGTCTGCTACCTTTTCACTGGATCATTATTGCAGACCCTTCACTTTGATTCAAGTTCTTGTACTTCTCCCACCCATGGGTACAATTTTTGCACTGTAAGGAGGGCACCCTACCTGGCTCTCACGCAAATCCTACTTGTCAGCCTGATCCCATCCTGTGATTCAGCTCCTGAGATCCCAGCCTAGTTCAGAATTCTATTCACACACCACACCAGCCTCCAGCATCACCTGAAAGATAAATTGGAACTGTTATTCTCAAACAGTTGAGAACTTCAAGGACTCCTCTGTGAACTGATGTTGTGATACACACACGACAGCATCTCAGAAGCCAACATAGCTCAACCTCACCTCCACTGGGATTCAGTGGATTGTAGGGAATCTGCAAACTTCATTCAACATGGGAAAAAATACGCTCAAAGGTTTCAATGCCAATAGCCTTCAGTATTGCCCCACTACCCCACCCCCTCACCGACCCTAACGCTTGCCCAGTGGCCAGTGATGGCTAGTGTTTTGTTCCAGAGCTACCTTTTCCCATAGCTATTCTAACAGTGCCCTCCGGTGGCCGGTGATTCAAATGCAATTAAAGAAGCCTGATGAGGGAATTCCCTAGCAGTCCAGCGGTTAGGACTCCACGCTTCCACTGCAGGGGGTCCAGGTTAGATCCCTGGCGGGGGAACTAAGACCCGGTGTCCCACAAGCCACATGGCGCAGCCAGAAAGGAAAAAAAAAAGCCTGGTAAAGAATCATACCATAAAGGGAGAAAGAGTCAATTTAATCCAATATCTAGCCAGTGCCTAGGGATGATCCAAGAGCTATTCACCTATGACCTGGATGATTTCTAGTTCTCTGTCTTGTACAGATATCTGGGTACATGAAATAAGGGTCAGACTCTTTCTTCCAACTGGGAATCCACTGATCAAAGACCAACTAGTCTGTCAGATAGTACTAGGAAAGCCATATCATCAACAATAGCACCACCTTTAGCCACAGACATTAAGAAGGGGGTGGAAGGAAGGGCCTGTAGCTCTACATATAGAGCTACATATAACTATGTCTTATAGTTACGGCTTTTCACAGAGCATCTGAAATAAAATAGTCTAGTTCTATGGTCTCAGTTTTGGAAAGCAGTTAAATATGAGCTCTCTAATAGCTCTTCGTTATTTCAACCCTAGAAAGTGTTTAATGTTCACATTTTCTAGGCTGAATTCTATTAACTCAACAAGTTTGGGGTGGGGAAACAGGTTGGTAGAGTGGACAGGCAGGATATCCAATTCTGCCTCTGTAGAGGAGCCCACTGCCCTCTCATCACCGTGCCCTGAAGCTTAATGGAAGGATTCTCCTCATTCTGATGTAGTACAGCAGGCATTCCTGTGAAAATAATTGTGTACTCATGTGTGGAGAGCAACCTTATAAAACAAATGTTTATCATTTCTGTTCAACTTCCCACAAAAACCATAGGGCAAATATTGCCAATGGTCCCATTCATATTCCTCATCCCATTTGCCACCACTATGCTATGAATTCCAGATAAATGCACCATCTCTGGAGAAGGTGTATCAGACAAAGAAGTAAAAAGTTCCCTTGGTGATTATGATACCCAGTCAGATTTGGGAAGAAATGCATGCTACCCTCAAGTACCTTCAAATGCTGATGTTCCCATAATGTTTACGTGTTATAATTTAATTAACTATTCTCTTTAAGTGGGATTTGGGTTATTTCTAATTTTTCAACATGAAAAAAAAATCCTGCAATTCAGCGAATGACTTAAAATTGAATTTCTTTTCCCTTTTTGGTAAGTCCTTGGTCAAAGGATATGACAATTTTTAACTCTTTTTGGATAATATTTAACTGCTTTGTAGAAATATTAAATCTTCTAACAGTGCTACCAGCTGTAAATACACTGCCTAAAATCCTATCAACATTAAATTTTATCATGATCATTAATTTTTGTTAGTGTAGTGGTTATATAACAATATAGTCAAGCTGTTTTAATTTATATTGCTATGACAACCTTGCAAACTTCTATGTGATGAAAGTCTTCTGAATATCCTAGATATAAACATCTAGGCAAGATAAAACTCAAGCTAAATACTACTTGGACTAATAGATGTACTAATGCAGTATTGTGATAAATGGATATTATTCTTTTCTAGGACAAAGTTATTCAATGAATATGCAATGAACTGAAAACATTCCAAAGGGATTTATTTTGGGTATACTGGGAATTTCCGTTTTGTCAACATTCCTTATTGCTATGATAGCAAATTAGGCAAAATCAAACACATTTGTTACCTCTCAACTTTCGTGATCTCTGATGAGTAGCTACAGGGTTTTTAAATAGTGCAAATTAAGGCAATTTTTAGAGTGCTGAGTAGGTTTAATAAATCTATTTAAAGCTATTTTTATGATTCCACTAATGCAAACAATAAATGAGACCAAGGTAGAGTTATAACATACTGGAATCTTATTTATGCCTTTGGCTGCCACTAAAATCTGAAGGGAGCACAAGAGTGTAGTCCCAGGGTAAAGAACAAGATTACAAAATATTTCAGGGTCATATACCCATGGCTATGAATCTTTAGTAATAGGCTGAGGCAGACCTGAAACAGTCCCTAGGAATACAATCATTTTTTACTATTCTGGCTCCTATTCTGTTATTACTCCAAAGAAGGCAAAATAAGAGCTGGTTAAACAAATATTCTCAAAGTTTGCATATAAACAAATTTTAATGCAATATCATAAGTATGTCCTTGATCTATTCTCTGCAAAGTTTTATCTGTAAATGAACTAGAAAGCACATGCATAAATGTGAGTGAGAAAAAGAGCTCAGGATAGAAGATATACTGGATGCCAGGTTCCAGATCTAAAAGAGCCCATTTGGGCCATAAAAGGGAAAAATGAGGACAGAGGTATCTGGTTGGGGGGACTGTTGTTTGGGGAGGAGGAGGGTGGCGAGGTTCAGTATAAGCAAGGAACACTGTGAGGCAAATATCCCAAGATGTCTTCCTGTTGCTTGCCAGCCATAACGCACAGTCTCCCGTTTACCGATTTCAAGTCACGGAACTTGGCCCAAGCAAGCTCATCTTCAACATCCCTTTCTCCTTGCCTTCTCTCAGCCACTTACAAAGCACAAGTTATTTTCTGCCTCCCTCAAGTTTAACAGTATATGTTCTTATGGTCAAGTGCGTAGTAAAGAATTGGGCTTTGCCCAAAGAGAGATCTGGCTTTTTCTCTTGGCTTCTGGGAGGTAATTTATGTCATATCTGATAGGAGTATTTTTGTTGAGGTGGAAGCTGGCCACACTGGACTTTTGGGTGTGACCAGCCATACCCAATAGAATGGGGGCTGGCTATGCCAGAAAGACCAACTATGAGATTTAAGATGGGGGCTTTGGGTCATTCAGTTTCAGTCGACCTGGAGACATTCAATTATGTGAGCAATCAATCATACCCACATAACTCCCAAATAAAAACTCTGGAATGAAGCTCAAGTGAGATTCCCTGGTTGCAATACTTTCTGTGTATTGTCACACATCAAGGCCAAGGGGCTAACACTTCCTAACTCCATGGAGAGAACAACAGAAGCTTCATTTGGAATCCTAGTGACTCTGCTCTTTAGCTAATTTTCCTTTCAGCTTTATCAAGATAAAATTGACAGATAACACTATGTAAATTTAAAAGATACACCTTGATAATTTGATATACATATATATTGCAAAACAATTACTACAATAAGGTTAGTGAACACGTCCATCAGCTCACACAGGTACCATTTTCCTTTGGCTGAGTTTCATGTGTATCCTTTCCTGCAATAAACCTTAACCATGAATGTTAACAGACTTCAGTGAATTCTGTGAGCTCTCCTAGAAAGTTATGTAACCTAAGGGTGGTTTGGGGGACCCTCCAAACTTGCAGTTGGTGTCAGAAGTAAAAGAAGTCTGTGGACTGTGCCCTCACACCCCACAGTCTGGCTAAATCTGAATGTGTATATCTGCTATGTAGTATGTTTTGAGGTTCCTCAAAGAATTCATCAACTGTGTGCCTGTTCTAAGAGCTACTATATGCATGGAAGTCAATTACCTTATCTTATGCAAAATCCAAGTTCACTGCACTGATATGAAGGCAACCTTCTCATATGAGAGAAAACTAAAGTTTTTAACTTCTTTTTATCTTTTGAAAAGGTGAAATTTCTTCGTGTTTTATAACAGCTTATGCAGACCTTTGAGATTATTCTCTTTAAGCATTAGAAATAGAACCATAATTTCAGGTAAGTACCATCCTAGGTGCTAACTGCAGCTGGTCAGTAATTTCTTTCACACAGAAATATGTGAAAAATACTATATAGTAATAAAAATCAGGCACTCCACTTCCTAGCTGCTGCTTCATTCTCTTAATTTTTTCATCTTCCTGACCTATTGAAATAGTATTTTATCTTTTCCAACATATGTTCTAGATACCCCAGAGATTATTTCACGCATTAAATATTCTTTACTAGGAGATATGCCTAAGGTCAATTTAATCAGCTGTTATAAAAAATGGAAAATTGACTTTTTAAAATGAAAAAGCCTCTTACTGCTCAGCAGAAAAGTGAAATTGGACCCTTATTTGACACCATATATAAAAATCAACTCAAAATGGATTAAAGATTTAAACATAAGACCTGAAACTGTAAAACTACTAGAAGAAAACACAGGGGGAAATCCTCTTGACAACGGTCTGGGCAATGAGTTTCTGAATATGACACCAAAAACATAGGCAACAAAAACAAAAATGGAAAAATGGGGTTGCATCAAACTAAAAAGCTTCTTCACAACAAAGGAAACAATGAACAAGTGAAGAGACAACCTATAGATTAGGAGAAAATACTATAATCCATATAGCCAATAAGTGGTTAAAAAACAAAATATATAAGGAATTCAAACAACTTGAAAGAAAACAAACAACTCAATTTTAAAATAAGCAAAGGAACTGAATAAACATTTCTGCAAAAAAGATATACGGATGGCCAACAGGTATATGAAAAAATGCCCAACATCACTAATCATCGGGAAATGCAAATCAGACGATTATCAAGAAGACAAGAAATAACAAGTGCTGGCAAAGATGTGAATAAATAAAAAAAATGTGGTAATGACCTAAAATGGAATAACACTGAGCCTTAAATAAGAAGGAAATCTTGAAATTTGCAAACAACAAAGAGGAACCTGGAGGATATTATGCTAAGTGACATGGAAAGCCAGACATAGAAACAAGCCAGATGTAGAAAGACAAATACTACTTAATCTCACTTATGCATGGAATCTAAAAATAAGCTGAACTATTAGAAGCAGAGAGTAGAAAAGTGGTTACCAGTGGCTAAGAGGTGGAGGAAATAGGGAGATATTGGTCAAAGTGTACAAAGTACCAGATATCCAGGATGAATAAGTTCTAGAGATCTAATGTACAGCATGGTGACTATAATAATAATGCTTAATATACTTGAAATTTGCTGAGAGAATAGATCTTAATTGTTCTCACCAAAAAAAAAAAAGATATAGATATAAACTAAAACAAAGGCTAAGAAAGTCATATCCATGCTTAGGTCTCATCAAAAGATTGAGTCTTAATCAGCCTTTTTTATTCATAGTTGATTCTATTTTACAACCCAGTTTGAAAATCACCGTTAACAGTCTGTTAAACTCAGCCATAATAACCAGGAAGCACTACTGATATGCTGCTTCTTTCATCTCTACCAAAAGCCATGGGGTCATCTGGTATTTTAGCTGCCTTCCACGTTATTGTAGCAAACTTTATATCAAATATCTCACCACTGTGTAACTTGTGCTCCACCTTTCTAGCTTCCAATAATAGATTCTTCACCAACCACTGCTCACCTTAAAGCCAATGCCACATATTTTCAGTTTTTATTATAGCAGGTCTCCACTTGGTGTTCTAAGCATTGACTTAATTAAGGCAAGTCATGCTATGGTATTGATAAAAAGTGATGCAAAATTCTCATTGGCTTACAACAATGAACACTGATTTCTTGTTCATCTTTCATGGCTATCCCAGGTTACCTTCAGTTCTGCTTCACAGCACCTCCACTCCAGGACCCAGGCTGAAGAGGAAGCCCAAGCCACACATCCAGGTCTGTGGCAAAAGGAAAATAAAGATTGGCAGAACCACAGAATGGCTCTTAAAGTTTCTGATGAAAAGAAGTATATGCCACTTCTGTTCATAGTTCATTGTCCAAAACAATTACAAAGGCTTGTCTTGTATCAATGGAGTAAAGAAAGATAACCTTCTCAGAGGGGCAGGCAATAAACACCTTGGACAAAAATAAAATCTACCATACTATTGCTCATAGATCTAATGCATTTTTACTTAATCATTGACCATAAGAGTGAGGTATAATGGGTGTTGAGAATATAATTAAAAAAACCTCATCTATTCCTTTTTAATTACTAAGGAATTTTGAAGGCATATCACTTTTGCTTAGTAAGTGAACAAGTGCAGAGGAGATGCACAAATAACTTGGCCTCCACGACTGCTGTCCCATCCTCCTCCAACTTTCTCTATTTGTTTTTCTATAGTTGAATAACAAATTACCACAAACTTAAGCAACTCAAAACAATACCCATTTATTATCTCACAGTTCTGTAAGTCAAAAATCCTCTGCTTCACATTTCACAGGTCAAAGTGTTAGCCACCTGAGCTCCTGTCAGAGGGCTGGATAGAACCGTTCTAAGCTTACTCAGGTTGTTGGCAGAATCCCCTTCCCTTGCACTTATAAGACTGAGGTCACCAGTGACTAATGAAGAGGGAAGAGGGCTGCAACATCAAAAAACGTGAAGAAAATGCAGCAAAGAAGCCATTTTTTCAGCCAACAAATCCCTAGAAAGATGATCTTGAAATTCTCAATACAATGTAGAGCAGGAGTTAGAAATGGAACTGAAAAGAAGATTAACTGACACTCCACATACGGAACCGTCACTTTTAATCCCTGCTCACCAGGATAACATAGATAATCGTAGATAACAGCCTGTAGGCAGTCATTTACCCCCAGTCAAGAAAAGGAGATGGACTCAGAGTTCATTTGAAAGAAATTAAATGAAGTGTTTAGGGAGAACTTTGTTGTCAAAAGTAAATAGACAACTGAGTACCAACAGACTTTTGAAGGAAAAAAAATTATGGCATAAAAAAGGAGGACCAAAACAAACAAAAAAGGAGGAGATGACCCCAGAGTAAACAGAGATATATCAAGGAAGAAAAAAGAAGTTTAAAATATTATAACAGTATTCTAAGAAATAGTTCAGAAAATATGATATCCATAAATCATAAACAAGCCACTGTGAAAAAATAACAGTAAGAGAAACCAGAAAGAGCTCTTGGGAAATCACAAAACAAGATTAACAAAATAAATTTTTCAATAGTCAAGTTGTAAATAAAATTTTAAAAACCTCACCAAGAGTGGAAAGAAACAAAAAAGAAAAAAGAAAATATAAAGACGTACCAAACCAAAAATTTCAGTACCTCTACCCAAGTAATAGGTTTCCCAAAAAACATATTACAGAGAACACAGGAAATAAAAAATTACCAAATAAGTAATGAATAGGAATTCCTCAATGCCAGTCTTCAAGATAAAATCCTAGCAAAGGAAATAAAGATCCACACCTAGGTCCATCACTGTAAAATTTGAAAATGCAAGCAATAAAAATTCTAAAAACATGAAGAAATAGGCACAAAGGCAAGCTGTTACTTGCTTAAAGTCGTAAAGGTTAGGAGAGAGTTAATATATGGGACCACAGTTCTTTATTTCTGATACCTATTTTCTTTCCTCTGTATCATGATGCATTTATAAGGTTGTTTTGGCAACTTCACAAATAGATTTAGGAAATTATTTCCTTTATCCTAATTTTCCCACTCACCCTCCTAGCCCTCCTCCCCCAAAATAATTCTTACTGGTTCACTTTTTCAGTTGCTTACTGGATATTTTAACATGGATGACTCTGTGCAAACCCAACATATAGGAACCAGTATACTAGAATTTTTAATAACTGCTCCAAACTTTTAGCCTTTCCCTGTCACAAATTCATCCTTCAAATGGCACCAGAGGTATTTTCTAAACTATCAATACAAACCTGGTTCATTTCCTTACCTCTATAAAATGTTTCAGAGAGAACAACAAAATTATGACTGTCATTCAATCGCATATAATATCCCATCTCCTTAATCTTCTAAAATGCTCATTTATACTTTTATTTATTCATTTAATTAATAATTAGAGTACCTGCCACGTGCAAGGTACTATTCTAGATGCTGTAATACATAGTACAACATGAATAAATCTCAAAATAATCATGGTAAGTGAACAAAGCCAAAAAGTATATAATATGTTATTCCATTTTATAGAATACTAGGAAATGCAAACTTATAAATAATAGATGGGTGCTTGTCTGGGAATGGGAGCAGAGCAGGAAAGAGAGGGAGAGAGAGATTATAGGACACAAGGAAATTTTGAGGATGAGGAAGAAGTTTATTACCTTGATTACCGTGGCAAAAGTTTCATGACTATATACATATGTCAAATCTTATAACATTATACATATTTCTTACTTTCAGTCACTGTATGTCAATTATACCTCAGTAAAGCTATTAAACCCACGCATATAAAACACACATTTTTTAAAAGCCTGGTCATGGGCTGAATTGTCTCCCCAGAGTTCATATGTTCAAGTCCTAACCCCTAATACCAAAGAATGTGACTATATCTGGAGATAGAGTTTTTAGAGAGGTAATTAAACTGTAATGAGGTTATTACGGTGGGGCTGAATCCAGTATGACGGGGTCTTCATAAGAAGAGGAAATTAGCACAGAGACACGCATGTATACAGAAAAAAAAAACCTTGTAATGACACAGGGAAAGACAGCTATCTACAAGCTAAAGAGTGAAGTCTTAGAAAAAACAACACTGCCAACATCTTGATCTCAGACTTCTAGCCTCCAGCACTGTGAGAAAATGAATTTTTGTTCTTTAAGCCACCCAGTCCACAGTGATATATTATGGAAGTCCTAGCAAACTAATATACCTGGTAAGAGATTACACAATTTATATATGTAACTCATGCTCTCCATGTGGCTATAGCATGAGTGCTTTATTTCCTATCTCAGTGATTTCCTTTGTGCTTTTTTTTTTTTACAATATTCATGTGCTTCTGTGATAATTATAAAAATAGTCATAAAATGTTATATGGAACCATTCACAGGTTTCAATCTGAAAATCCTAACAACAAAAAAAAAGCCATGGTGGAAAACGTCCCATTTTCTTATTCTAAAAGAAGTGTTTCTAGTATAGGAGAAAACACAGCAATTTTAAAAAGACGACTTAAAGAAAATTGGTAAGTATACTTTAAAAATCTTTCTATAAATATTCAAGAGGAAGCCTGCCGACTCTAAATTGCTGATGCTGCTGTTTCAAAGATGCCTGCAACACACACAGGAAAGACTCAGTGGAACTATAAATGAGCTGTTCATTAAAGATACCTATGTAAATTACAAGACAAAAGGTAATATTCAATACAAAATGCTCCCATTTTTTCAGAAAGCTTCACAAAATGAGTTTTAAGTTGGCAGTGATTTCCAGCAATGTTTTTGTTAGGAGCTTCACAAGGCTTTCTTTTATTCTTAATTACTCTTGTAACTACCAACACTTATTCAGTTAGATATGTTAATAGTCTCTGGATTTCTGTACACCTGTTTCTTCCAGCTGTCTGCAAGGCTGGTTCCCCAACATCTGTATGGAATTGGTAGTTCTATTTTCTACCATTAAAATCACAGGAAAAGAAGTCCTAGGATCAGTATGGGGTTAAAGAGCTTAAAATAAAGACAAAAGTTAGTCAAGCACAAATATTCTTGCAATGAAATCAGTGCGATGATAATAAAATCTGGGATGCATGCAATAATTACCAGAAGGTCCCTATGCTTTCATAGATATAAAAGGAGGGTCCCTTACTTTATAAGCCGTCTGGTGCTTTGGTTATATTTATACTATATATATATATATATATATATATATATAGTCCAGGTTGTAGTTTTGATATGAAAATTAGAGCAAAATTTAGAACAAAAAATTAGAGCAAAAATACTTTAAAATTGAGTCATTTATAATAGACTGAAGTATCTACTAAAAATGCTTTCAGAATACACTTTCCACCAGATTTTTATTAAGAAAATACTTATAGTGCACAGTAATTTAGGAGATAGGGTCTTCAGAGAAGTAATTAAATGAAAATGAGGTTATCAGAGTGGGACCTAATCCAATACAACTAGTGTCTTTATAAGAAGAGATTAGGACACAAACATACAAATATACAGTGGGAAAACTATGTGAAGATACAGGGAGAGTTTCCTAAATTCAGGAAGTGCAGCAGCAAAGACAATGCCCTGGTCTCATGGAATTTAAAAAGGAGTAGAGGGGACTAATAAATCCAGATTAGTTAAGTGTTACAAAAATGATATAAGATAAAATTACATTGAGTAACTGGTTTGCACAGGGGAATGCTATTTATGTATGGTAGTTAGTCTCTTCAAAGAGATAATATGAAAATGAGATAAAATCTTCAATGTATACAACAAAAAAGATTAAAGAACTAATTATTGTACCCAGTGTTGAAGAGCGCGCTGGAGAATGGACACTGTAAGCTGAAGTAACCTCTACTGAGAAGATGCAGGCATAACAGAACATTATTTTAATGTACGTAAATTAAACTACAATTATATTTGTAGGATCTTATCTACAAAGTGTTTGCACTTTTACCTACAAAGTGTTTGCAAAGGTTTTATTCTAAGGCTGTTCACTGTATAACTGTTTATAGTAATACAGATTTTGGGAAAATTCAACCCCAGCTACAGAACACTCATTAAACAAATAAAATACAGTGCATCAGCAACATAGCATATTGTGCATCCGCTAAAATGATGCTGTGCCATTTCTGATTCAGGAGAGCAGATCTTCCTTACCCTCTTCAGATTCTTTTACGATAGTAAGGGGATGTTTAAAAGGCATAAACCTACAACAAATTAGAGAATAGCCAGCAATAAACAATGGGATATAAGTGGAAGAATACTGGCAGATGAGGCATATCAAAGGAAGCCACAGTCTGGAAATCATGTGGTATAAGCATCAATATAAAGTAAGAAGTTGATCCACCCAGCAAGTACAAGGAAAAGTATGATAAGAGGAAGGAATAGTAAAAAGAACTACAAATGGTTGGTAGATGAGGGTCTATCTATATACAAAGATTTGTGAAGTAATTGGTCCCCCTCCTTTGCCTGCCTCTAGTGGCCTGAGCTTTATACTCAACACCAAACAACAATCCAGAAAGAACTAAGGCAGCTAAGGCTGGGTGTGAGTGCCACAGGAGAAATACTTCCTCATTCCATCAAATAGGTGTACCTTAACCTAATAACCAATTTCTGTCCCTTATCCTAAAGAAAGCCTGGCAGCAATAAACCTTAACTAGCACCACAGATCGTGCAGTCAGACTGAATTTCAACCAATTCTAAATGTGAGCAAATGAGACATTTGAGGAAAGGCTGCAGCATGCAAGAGAAACACCAAAATTTTAAAACAAACAAGGAAAAAATGAAAATAGCCTTTGGAAAAAGTAAGAAAAATAAGAAAATGACAAAGAAAGCCATTTGAGTCAGAGTCCTCAATAACATTTAAGAATATATCACTTCTCTAAAACAAAACACTACATTATAAAAGCAAAAACAAATCAGGGAGTAAGAAAGAACTCTTTAAAATTAAAATCTGGATTTGGAGAAGACAATCACTTAAACATATCCTACTGCCATGCCTTCCTGGTTCCAATCCAACTTTCAGCCTCTTGCGTGCAGAGCTGCCAAGCAGGCCTGGAGATCATAAATCAGAGCTTGGGCTCTTCCGAGGTCTGGATGAAGAGAACAGACCTACAACCTCTTCCCCTTGGGATGGAGATGAGCCAAGGATGGCGGCAAAGAGCCCAGGGACATGGAATACAACACCTGGCAACCAGGAGGGATGTCAGTCCTCTGTCAGCCAAGGATCCCTGAGAGGAAGGGAAATTCTTGAAGAACTGCAGGGAAACTAAACAAAGCACCTGAGCTGACCTTGGCCATGATGCTGGTAAAGGTCTAGCCTGGTGGTTCTCCAAATCGGAAACACCTGGGGAGCTTTTAAAACTCCCTGTGCCCAGGCCACATTCCCCACCAACTAAATCAGAATCTCTGGTAGTGGGATAGAGCCATAAGTATTTCTGAGGTTTGTCAAGTGATCCCAATGCACAGCCAAGTTGGAGAACCAGTGGTCTTACAACTTGGGGCAGCAGCAGCATCTGGGAATTTGTGAGAAATGGTGAATCAGGTCTTACTCCAGACTTCCTAAACCATAATCTGCATTTCAACAAGATGCTCAGGGACTTGTATTTATATGAAAGTATAAAACATTTTGCATCTAGCCCGAAAACTAGAAATCCAGACCAAATAAACCAGGGGTGGGGACTAGGCTACAAATGCCTAATTGGGAATTACTCCTAAGGTAATTCCCAAATGCACACAGGTTGAAGACCCCTGCCCTAGATATTGCAATTGAAGAGACAAGAGCAGTACAGAAGTCTTGCCTTTGGGACCCGAATGGGAGACTGACAATCATCACCTATTACATCATTGGCCATCAGGGAATGAGACTGCTGCAATTCTCACCTCTATGTAAGTTAGATTCTATATAACACAGTCAAGCAACCCCATACCCAAAAGATGAGACCTGAACAGATGAGGGAAAAAAAAGACACATCTATGGAGCATCAGCCATCCAGAGAGAGGTATGTCAAGCAGAACACCTAGAACAGGCAGTTTCGAGCAAAAGAGCATTAAAAACCCTTAAAGAGATTCAATTACAGTGCAAAATAAAAGTATTTTTATCAATTAAAAACTTTTTAATGTTAAAATTTAATAGATTAATTAGAGGTGATGTTAGCTGTTGAAATAGGTGTCCTTGAATATAAAATATTTAAAAAGTCTCACAGAAATGGATATCATGAGGTTAGAGACTTGGATGATGTGTGGTTGAATTGTGTCCCCCAGGAAGATATGTTAAAGTTCTAACCGCATACCTGTGAGTATGACCTTATTTAGAAATAAAGTCTTTATAGATGTAATCGAGGTAAGATGACATCATACCAGATTAGAGTGGGCTGTAAATCCGATGACTGGTGTCCTTGCAGGGAGTGAGAGATTTGAAGACACGAAGGAGACACAAGGAAGAAGGCCATGTGAATGAGGAAACAAATTGGAGTGATGCTGCCACAAGCCAAAAAATGTCAAGGATGCTGGCAACAACCAGAAGCTGGAAGAAGCAAGGAAAGATTCTTCTCTAGAGACTCAAGAGGGAGCAGGTCCTTGCTGACACCTTGATTTTGGACTTCCAGTCTCCAGAACTGTTAGAGAGTAAAGTTCTATTGTTTTAAGCTGCACAGTTTGTGGTAATTTGTATCAGTAGCCCTTGGAAACTAATACTGATGATCAATCCAGAAGACCTAACATATAAATGGAAATAATAATTAAACAACAGACAAAATTTTATTTCCCTGTGTTTAAGAAATTTTTGAGGCTTCAAATTGAAAAAGGTCACTGAATTCTAGTATTGACTGTAAGAAACAGGCACCCAGGCACAGCTATCCTAGTAAAAAACTCCTGTCTCCAAAGATCAACCGCTACCCTCTTTCTTATGTAAAAGAAATACATAATGCTAAATAGGTTATGATTTAAAATAGTAGCATGTGAACCTACTAGGACACATATCTTTGTACACATCAGTAAGGCCACACATTTTAGATGTAATTTTTAGCTGAAATGGATTCAATGCTAATGACTACTTAGTCCTTTTATATATCAACTCTCCTACTTATAAACTTATTATTTTGATTTGTCCCTTATTTATTAGAGCGTCTACAAAAGGTTTTTTTGCTTGTTTTTTCCCACCCTTGAGAGGTGCAAAGGCGGTAACTTTTCATTGCTTTTACCTTGAAGAAAAACTCTGTTGTAGAAATTTCTATTTTCCTTCAAAACATTGTTCTACTCTCTTCTAACACCTTTCATGACAGATAATAAGTTTATTTATGATTATTTCCCCCTTTAGGTAATGTGTTTCTGCCCCTCTACAGGCCTGTATGGTCCTTTTTAGTTTTTAAAATACAATAAGCTTATCTGAAGAGATTGTGTTAGTTGCTTTTCATTAATTGTGACTGACACATGGAGAGCCCTGCAGATAAGCAGATTAAGATCTACCTTCGGCTCAGTGTTTTATATTTAACTTCTACTCTGTTCTGTTATTTCATTTCTTCTGGTCTATTCTATTCTCTTCCCTAGGAGCACAAATTATAGGTATGTTGACTCATCATTATCTTATTTGTCTCTCTAATCTTTTTTTATTATAACTTTTATAAAAATCATGTATCTTTTTCATTGGTGTTCTAGGTAATTTTCTCCACTATGTCCTAATGATCCATATTTTGCAGTGATGATTTTGTTCTTTACCACTTGAAATGCTTTAATAACATTATTATTTTTATTAAATTTACTTTTTTAGTTCCTTAATAAAAATCCTTGTGGCTCATTGCTAAAAATAATATTCATGTTCATTTCAGACATGATGTTTTCCTTAATAACAGCCCCAAATATATAGTAGCTAAAATTTGATTTTGTTTCCCTGGATCAGTCTTCAAATATATGCCATTTGATGAAATTTTCACACTATTGTTGTAGAATGTGTTAATCCCATTGGTTACCAAGGTATGAGGGTGGTGGGTTTAGGATAATGGATTAATTGACAGCATGAGACCTTCTACTGGCACTCATCTTTCTTGATTTTTTTCCCAGACATCTAGAAAAGTATGCTCCTGAAAAGTAAGCAGGAGGGTAATGAAAGAGGTTGGTGTCACTTCAGTCATGCGCTGGTTTAAAGAATGTGGGAAGGAAGTAACAATACAGGAAGTTGCAGCCAAAGTATCTTTTCCCTAAAGCATTTTCTCTACATTTGTTGAAATCCACTGCATGGAAGCCAAACCAACTAGGTTTGGAGAAAATCTTTTCCCACCATGGGGTATGCTTGGTTCCCTCCAGTGGCCATACAGGCAAGAACTTATATCAGGGGGAAAAAAAGCACTGTTAGATTTCTTTCTATGTGATAAAACTACATGTTTTCGCCTTAATTACTACTTTTGCTACTAATGATCTAAAATTGTTAAATGACTCTAAGTTGATATTCCCCTATCCTTCAAATGACTCATCCTCATTTCCAAGGCTCCGTGATCTAAGTCAGTGGATGTGGCAGCAAACAGAGTCTAGCAGGGTCCTCAGCAGCCGCCACTGCCTGGTATTTTTGCCCCAATGAATCCCCTCCCCTAGACTGTGGCGAGATCCATGACTCGCTTCTCATGGACTAAAGCAAAAGGGAAGGAATATCACATGTGTGATTGTTACATTAGATTGCAACTTTTCCCTTGTTAGCAGACCTTCTCTATTCAGGCTCTCCCTCGCTGCCTTTGATGAAGTGCACTGCCATCTGTAGAGACTCATGTGGCAAAGGAACTGAGGGTAGCCTCCAGCCACTAGTTAGCAAGGAGCTGAGGCCCTCAACCTGACAGCCCACAAGGAACTAAATACCACCAACGCCCACATGCGCTTGGAAATGGATCCTTCCCAAGTTGAGCCTCAGATGCCACACCAGGCTCAGGCAAAACCTTGAGTGATGCTTGTGAGAGACTCTGAGGCAGAAGACCTACCTGCACCACGCTCCGATTCCCGGCCCATAGAACGTACATTGTTTTACGTCACTGCATTTGTGGCAGTTTGTTTTACAGTAATAGATAAATACTACAGTGGGTTTCTTTCTCAAGTCAGAACATCACTACTGGAAAACCATTTTAGAGAAAAACACGTAGTTTTGACTGAGCCGCTGTTGTCTTGGAATATAATAGACAATTTATCAGGAGAAAGAACTCCAAAATCATTCCCAAAGCTTATTTATACCTCCAGTACCTGGAGCCTCCCTATTAGAAGATATTGGTAGAATTTTCTAGGATTTTTTCCCACCTGCAAGCAACAACAATGAACTCACATAAGGTGTCTTTGAAACATTTAGTTCCCTAGAAGCAGAAACTTTGAAGGGGGTTGTGAAAGTGTTTCATTGAGTGCTCTCAGGAGGGAGGGAGTAAAGCAGGAGAGGCCACAGGAGGAAAGCTAAGCAAGATATGATCTCCCAGCTAGAGTTTAACTTTAATCCTGGTCCCTTAGGAACCTCTGGAGCAAAAACTGCAGCTCAGAATGGATTCCATTTTAGGCAAGAGGCCTAGTCTCTTGTGCCCAATGTCAACTAGCCATTGGTCACTAGCTCTCCTGGAGGGGTCTGAGAAGATCTGGATGAAGAGGGATGCTGTAGTCATTAGCAGCCAACACTCACAGCAACCAGAAGGCTGCACATGCTCAACTGAAGGGCAGGGCATCAACAGTATCCACCAAAACAGTAGTTGTGCTTTGCTTCCTGGTGTCATCTTTGAAAGTGTTATAAACTATATCTGACAAGTCTTAAAATGTTTGTAATTGACAATACCTCGAGGTTCTGTTGGTCACTTCATTTACTTTACGTGTGAGAGTTTACATACAGAAACTTATTCACCCCACTATCTTTCCCAAAAGTTTCCAGGTTTATGAAAGTGGGGTAAACCCATGAGGTTATTTATGCATTCTGCATTGGCAAATTGTGAATTAGGAAAATCTGCAGTGTACATTTAGGACCTATCATTAATCTCTCATCCCACTCCACCCCACAACAAGCAGTCTGTCAAACATACCTTCTGAGTTAGAGATTTAAGCTTCTGCTTCGGAATGAAAAATTACTACTAACACAGATTGTGGGTTTGCTGGCCTCGTTCCCAATTGAGTGAGGGGCACAGTGTCTGAAAAGCAAGCCTTGCAGCTCGGGCTATCCTCTCACAGTGCCACCGGGGTGGCTGGCAAGGTTTCTCCCATCACAGCTGGTATCATCCTGAGTTACTCAGCCAGAGGAAAATTGCTTCTTAATGGAAGCTTAAGCCCTCCATTCAATTTTCCCTTAAGGTCTGAAGAGTTCAATCCCAAGGACTCATGCTAAGCAAGGCCTCTTCAAAAATTATGGTCTGTGTTCATTTAAAAGTCAGAAATTTTCAATTATATAGCCTCCCAGGATACATTTTAGGGAAAAACAAAACATGATTGTTTTGCTCACTTGTTAAACACTAACCATTTTGTTCCTAGCTCCATTACTTTTTCTTACTTTATCCCTTTTATGCAAATAAGCAGCCCATTTTCAATCTTCCTTGAAATATAAATGTAGGCTCTGTGTATGGGAAAAATGTGGTTTCGGAGTTTGTTTTAAAAATCATCTTTGAGGGACTTCCCTGGTGGCGCAGTGGTTAAGAATCCACGGGCCAATACAGGGGACACGGGTTCGAGCCCTGGTCGGGGGAAGATCCCACATGCCGCAGAGCAACTAAGCCCATGCGCCACAACTACTGAGCCTGCGCTCTAGAGTTTGTGCTCGCAACAAGAGAAGCCACCATAGTGAGAAGCCCACGCACAGCAGTGAAGACTGAATGCAGCCAAAAATAAATAAATAAAATAAAATTTTTTTTTAAATTATCTTTTAGAACAACCTGAATTTCTTCAACACTTTAAAGTTTCAAAAGTGCCTTCACATCCATTGCGTCATTCAGTTCTCACCACAAGCCTGCAAAGTAGACGGGTGTTATAACCCCCAATTTACAGACTAGAATTCAGAGATCACCTAACTTCTTAAAATCGTGTTGCTGAGAACAAACAGAACTGAGACAAAAACCAGATTTTCTGACTTTAGTCAGATGCTGTTTCTCCTCTTCTGTGTCGCTTTTTAACTGTCAGGAATAGGCATTCTCAATTACCTTCTTGATCCCAGGGATATTTGCTTTATTATTATTTTTTCACTCAGGGATCCCATGAACACACAACAGGACTTAGCGACACCCCATTTAGTGTCATTCAGGGCTAGCATTGCCTTTAGGTGCTTCCACATTCTCTAATAAGGACCCTGCCTTAACTACATAATCCAGACATGTTATTTTACCAGTGTGACTCCACGATGTGCTGGCAAGTCCCAAAACTAGCATATTGGTGCAGTTTATTTGGATTTTATTGTATCACCCTTATGCTTTATTTCTATTGCATTTCAAGACAATCTTTAGCATGCGTAGTATCACTTAAATAAGACATAGCGCTGCAAAATAAGAGTTCTCTAAATATCCTCTGTGCAATCACAAGAGGCCCTTTCCAAACCAAAAAGCTGTGAATCTAATCTGTGCATTCTGTTGTAAATTTTCATCTGGAGGCATGTTTAATAGCTTTTCAGTGACTATCATATAGGGAATATTTACTTGAAATGATGTCTGCTTATATTATTTCTTTGCCAAATTGCTCCCAGCAACGAGAAAATCTGCTTCTACCTCTCCATCAGTATCCTCCCTGGAAAGGAGACATTTTCTGTTATGTACTGCATGAAGTATTTTATTTGATGAACTTTAAAGTTCAGCCAGAAGGGCAAAGAGCTCATCCAATAATTCTCAATCTTTTCACCACTAAGGGTATTTTTGTTATTTCACTCCTCGATATGAAATATCTCATCTGCCAAACTTCACATTTACCAAGAAATTCTTCATTTCCCCATTTTTAGTAACAATAAACATATATAATAATAGCAAACATGTAGAGTGCTTAATGTGCTGAGTGCTGTTCTAATGATTTAACTTTTTTGACATCACAGGAGGTAAGTACTATTATCTTCATCCTACGTACAAGGCACAAAAAAGCTAGGCAACTGGCAGCAGGTGCTAGCTAAAATTTAGCACAGGCAGCTAAGCTCCAGAGTCAATGTTCTTAACCTCTGCATGTGCTGTTTCCCATTTGTAATACGTATCCAGTTAGCACAGATCAGTGAAAACATGTGGCTCTTTTAATTTCAGAAAGGTAAAACCAGTGAAGGCATGACTCCCTCCAATAGGCAGACACCCCAGGTGGAAAAACCACTCTCTTGGAGTCAGATGACTAAAACCCAAGCTCCCACTCCTCCCTCTGTCAGCTTTATAACCCTGAATATATCTTTTAAATTCACAAGTCTCCAATTCTTAGTGTGAAAATAAGAATATTAAAATTTCTCCCATCTCATTCATTAGCTTAAAAAAAAAATCCTTCATAGCACAACCTCATATGTGCCAGGCACTGCTAATAGATCTAGGCATGCAAAGATGAATGGGGTGAAATCATTTCCCTGAAAGAATTGAGTCTAGATTGGAGGTATAGGAAAGGAACCACATTTACATACAATGTGACAGGTTTATGCCACAGGAGTTATTGAATAAGAGGGGAATGGAGAGGAAAAAATGTATCACATTTCTCCAGAGTGGGCAGGAGGGGGAGGCAATGTCAGGAAAACATCATGGAAAAGACAGTCCCTGAAATGAGCCTTGAAAGACCAGGAATAGTTCACAGGGCACATAATGATGGGTAAACAGGATATGTGAAAGCATGAAGATAAAAAGAGAAAAAATATGCCCTAATTTCAAACACTTCCAAAAATGTGGAAGACGTCACTCCTGGACAGTTAGCAGGAGAGGACACTGACACATATATACAGCAGGAAAGATAGGATTTGGGTGACCGAATAAAGCATTTTATAAACTCCAAAGCATGCTATAAATAGACCACAGTATTTAGAATGGTCATTACTAAGGTCACCAGTCAGTACTGATGGCTCAATGTGCTCCTGAATTCCAGACTATCAGCACAGGCACAACTCTGGACAAACCTAGAATACAGAAGCCCCCTAAATTTAACGGACGCTCTGAAAAGTTATTCCTGAGCACTGCTCCAGAATCACGTGAGGTGCTGAAACCATGACTTCTTTATCCCCTCTCTGCCAGAATTTCAAATGATACACTGTACTTCTCCATCAGATGCTTTGTATCAAGAAAAGCCAAATCTGTGTTTCTGACAGAGCTTACAGAAATCAAAGAGCCCTAAAGCATCCTAAACAAAGAACGTTCAGCTATCCCCTTTTGCAGACACATGAGGGCCTGAGACGGAAAGCCTGGATTATTTAGATAATTGCTTCAATTTTCTATTTCACTTTGCTTTCGTAAATGAGGGAGGAAATGAGGAGCAGAATAATTTAATCCAGCTCTCCTGAAAACACATTCATTCTCCCCTCCCTCATTCACTCTCCATTTTACTTTTTGAGAATTTCAGTAAAAAAAAATCAGAATATGCACTGTCTGGGGAAATCACACTGGCATAATAAGTCGATGAAATTTTCAATGGGGCACAGGTGGGAAGAAGACAGCTGTTGCCCCTTTAGGCAAATGTGCATTTTTTTTTTTAAGGAAACTGTGTATAAATTGACCAAAATAACAGCTTTCCTGAAGAATTGAGATTATTGACACCAGTCTCCTTTTTACTTTGTTTATGTAAGCAAAAGTTTTGTGGTCTTTAAAGATGCTGTTATATTTCTTTTGCCTTCACTTTCTCAGGTGCATGAGGAGGATATCCTTAACTGTATCTATACAAAACTCACGTGGAATTGACCATTTCATTTAGAAGCCAAATCTTAAGAAAATAATGCAGCTCTAGGTTGTTTTGTTATGTGTGTAGTCTATGTTACCCTGTGTCAAATATCAAAGCCAAAACAACATTCATGGAGCAGAGATTACCTGTAAGGCACCACATTAGGCTTTGGGTGGCAAAAGAGAAGTCCAATATCATGGAACCAGCTTTCAATTAAAGTGGGGATAAATGTGTAACAAGTTTGCAACACTAACTCATACTTTAAGGGGATGTGGAGAAATATGTAATTTTTAAGCTACTTTGATGTTTATCTAAAGCCCCAATCTGATTAGTGATAATAATAATGATAATAACTTTTATTCCTATCGAACTTAAACTTTAGTTGGAGCCAATATTATAAAGAGTCCCTATTTTCTAAGTAAAATGTGTTTAACTTTCTCAAGTAGTTTCCACTTCCCCGTCAGTCTTCCCAAGATAGTATCAACTCTACAGGGAAGAGGTGTGACATGACAAGGCTGCCAAGGGTGGGGAGAGGTGGAAAATGCGACCCCTGACCTCACGCCTGTCCTCAGACTTGCACTGACTCTCACACTCCGAGAGGGGCTTTTACCTTCTGGCATTTTCAGCTGCTGGCATAACTCTTGATGTGGATTCTTTCAACTTGGTCAGGCCCAGTGTTAATCCCTGGAAGACTCAGCCTCCCACACTTCCTCTACTCAACCAGCCCTGCAGCCCACGCCGGTGTCCCTCCCCTCCTGTGCCACACAAGCCCTGTGGCAGGCCCACCGCCCCTCAGCTTGGAATTAATAGCACACAGGAACCCCAGAGATCTCCACAGCCCGCACTCACACCCCACCTGCCCGCCACCTGACAGCACTGTGCTTTTAGTCCTATGTAACTGTCACTTCTCTGAATACAACACTTCCCTGATGCCTGAGCCTTGGAATGAAAAGAGGAAATCAGAATACCTCTCTTTCCCAGGACCCATGCATTAAACAGTGTGGAAAGATTCTAACTAGCAGCAAAAGGGTGTTCTTTTATGATCAGTCACCACAACGGAAAGATGTTCCAGGGGCCAGACATGTAATCCTCAGTCTGCAGGGCGCCCCTTCCTCCCTTCCAAGAGCAAGAGGTCATTGGCCCACATTCATTTAATTCACTCAAATCACGCGTGACAGGCACTGGTGTAGGCCTAGCATCCCAGAGATGAAACGCAGTCAGGCCATCAGAGTGTTCCCTCTCTAGTGGAGAAGACAGAGAAACAGAGGCAACCCCAGCACACAGAAATCGGCTGTGATGGAGGAAGCACAGGCACTGGGGAGCACAGAGGGGGACACCTAGCCAGGCTGAGGAGGCCAGGGAAAGCTGCCTGGTGAACCTGTGCCTGAGCTGAGTCCTGAAAAAGAAACAGGCGCTGTCTAGGAAACGACAGCAAGAACATGTCACGAGAGGAAGCCGCACTGGAGAAATAGACAGGGAGCCGCAAGAGAGTGGCTCATTAGCGGCCCTGCCGAGTTGCTTGGTAAGGCTACCCTGCACATGTTACACATTCATCTTTCCTTCCCTCTCCTGAGAGGGTTTGATTTCCCACAGCTATGGACAAAGGCTTAAACGCAAAGCAGAAATGAACAGGGTCATAGGAAATGAACAACTTGTAGATGGGTAACTTTGGAGATGAAAGCAGAAACATTTTATAATATTCCTTAAAAGAATATGATTCTGCTTCTAAAGACTTCAGGCTGCCTCTTGGTTTCAAACTGCAGAATAATTGGCTATTGTTGTTGGTTTCTTTTTTTTCCCTATCTAAAAGAACTGCTTTTAATATTCTCTACCAATTACAGAGTGGTAGGAAGGTAAATCACAAAGGAAAATTCCAGAATTCATAAATGCCATAGAAACAAAGCAGTCTACCTAAAGAATGCACTGTTTAAACTATAGAATAATTGGAAAAGAACAGCACTGAATATTTTTTGCTATGGTGGACTATCTGTCTTTGTTCCTACCTTTATGTAAATGAGAATTCTTTAAAATGTACACATCCTACATTTATTTAGGCCATGCAGAAATAAATAATATAAATTACAGAGAATGATATCAGCATAGAGGATAGTCCCAGTACCTCACAAGAAAATGTTGAGGGGATGACAAAGCAGTAAAGATTGAGTATATTCCTAAGGTACAATTCCTAGGAAATTGTGCTAATTGGAGTCCTTTTCCTTGGAATGGATGAAGCTACCTCTAAACTTAGAACTGGAAATATTTATGCAACTCACTAGAACTACCAAGATTATCTATCTACGCACTATATTTGAGAGAAAATATTTAGGAAAAAGGTAAACAAGTGCTTGCAAAAATATGTTAAATATCATTTTAATTAGACAAGGGAATTCCACCTGCTAGAATAGCATATAAAAAGTTTAATTTGAAATCTTGGATCTTTCCCTGCCAGCTAAAAATAATAATAATAATAAATATTTAACCACGCAAGAATGTATCAGCATTTCTACATTTTGGAGAAAAGAACTCCACCCTTTCCCCTCAGCACACTAGTCAACCTCTTTCTTCAAACGAGTAGATCTAACAAGTACTACTCATTCTTCTTAAGATGTAATTAGCTGAAGTCTCCTTCAGGGAAGTCCATGAGACATCCCTTCTAACAGAATTAGTCTGGGGTATTGAGGGGAGAGAGGGCATGGAAACCAAGCTGAGTGTTTATTTACGGAGTGAGAGGGTTTCTTACTAAACTAATGTGATTATTTCAATACCATTACTCCAGAAGTCCCAGTGTAGAATACGCTCAGTGTTTCTTAAGGATTGCTGGGGCTAGTGCCAAGAGATTAGTTTACAAGAAGGACTTTGAAATCTCCCTCATAAAGCTTTACCCTCAAAATAGAGAGGGTTACAATGGCCCACAGGTTGGAGACAGGAATGATAGGCCAGTGATAGAGACTGGATGAAGAGGGGAGAGGATTCTAAGGCCAAAACAGTGCCTGTCCCTGAGCTTGTTTTCTTACCCAGCCTTGATAGTCCAAAACATGAGTTTTGGGGAAACAGCCAAAACAGAAGAGCTGGTATCACTCTGCTCTCTAAAGCACTGAAAATAAAAGTCAGTGTCTACAGGAGCTTTCTCCAGATTTCATTTGCTTGACAGCAAGCTTACAGATGATTCACTTATATTAATAGGCTCAGCATGGCATCAGACCCAACGTCCTCACCACCAGTCACCACTGTGGGAATCTGTGGACAGAAATGGAGACAAGGATAGCAGACAACGTATAACATGGTTGCATGTTCAGTGACACCTACTCTACTAAGCTCTCCTAAGAGTGCTACTAAGAACTTAAAGAGAAGAGAGACTTGGAACGGGACTGACGTTGCTGTCATTATAGAACAATGCAGAAGTGTTATTTTTATTGTGAGATTATTATACATAGCTTCACTCCCAGGCTCTTGTGAGCTGAGAAGAATCACACAGTAAACTTTCTTCTGTGGCATTCAATCATGTCTCAGAGATGAGAGTTTACCAGCTATGTGATCCATTCACACTTCATTCTCTCTTTGCCTTCTTGTGAACTGATTCCCAGAAAACAGGGGGAAAAAAAAATCAGAGGACACAGTAAAGATTCCAGTTCCTTCTCCATGAAAAAGACCTAAGTTCCAAGTATACTCATTTTACTGGGACTTCAGAAATAATAGTACACTCCAGGGAAGTGATTCCTCTCTGAGCTGTCATGAGATGTCTCATGAAACCAGAAGACCCAGTTTCCTCTTTTGGCTGTGTTGGGCTCTGCCCATAAGGAAACTGACTGGGCAGTACTTTACATGGACTATGCAGCAGACATGCTCTAGAGGAAGAAAGAGATAGTTGTTGATACCACATGAGACTTAACTTTAAACTTAGTGCCCAGAGTTGGGGTCCTCCTACTTGTACTGACCTCAGTTTTCTCACCTCTAGTCCTTCATGGTTTTTTTTCTTAAGGATATAACAGAACATCTGAGGTGATATAACAGACTTCTGTGTGTCATTCCTTACTAAGAGGGATGGGACATTTTTGCTTTGTAACTGGAGAAATGGAGGAATTTGCTCCAGGGACAAGCAATGAGATGAGAATGACAAGGGAAGGAGAAGTCCCCATCTGGCTCCTAGGACTGTATTTAAGATCTGTTTTTAGGGGGATGAAGGACCAACTGTTCGAAACCTGTCTTCGTGAGGTTTTAGTCAAGAGGGATGGCTGGAATTTTACTCATCCGCTCAAATGAGACTTTTGGAGACAAGAGAGCTGCTTTGAGGGCACTGAGGACAGAGTGAGGTCATAGTCAAGGAGCAAATAGATCTTCCACCTTCCTCAATTTGCATGGAACTCAGAAGTCTGGTCCCCTGAGGACTGGATATCTTAGGAGCAACTGGAGTTGGCATCCTTAACAAGGACATTGGGGTTCTCAGGGGAAGCAACTGGCAACATCTTGGGTTCTCTGAGCCAGGTGATTTAGTGGTGACAGCTGCAGGAAAGTGGGATCCAGAGCAGGAAAGGACAGACAGCATGTCTGCTAGGCACAGGTGACTGCAGCTGATCCACTGCAGGTACAGAGAGGTCCACCTTCCAAAACTCTCAAAATAACTCCCATCAGAAAGAAAACTGTGTGAGTAAGAACTTTGATTTGTTCTCTATTCAGTACCCCCCAGTTGGGTGCTTGGTAGGTGCTCAATACATCTCTGTTGTGGAATAGATTCAGGATGCTTTTAGGGAGGCTGATTTCCAAAAGTTAGTTCAGTGAGTACTTGACTAGCACCCTTTGATCATTAAAGTATTTGTGACAGGGGAGACCTTCAAGATGGTGGAAGAGTAAGACACGGAGATCACCTTCCTCCCCACAAATACATCAGAAATACACCTACATATGGAACAACTCCTACAGAACACCTACGGAACGCTGGCAGACCTCAGATCTCCCAAAAGGCAGGTACCCACGTACCTGGGTAGGGCAAAAGAAAAAACAGAGACAAAAGAATAGGGACGGGACCTGCACCAGTGGGAGGGAGCTGTGAAGGAGGAAAGGTTTCCACACACTAGGAAGCCCCTTCACTGACGGAGACTGCAGGTGGCGGAGGGGGGAAGCTTCGGAGCCACAGAGGAGAGCGCAGCAACAGGGGTGCGGAGGGCAAAGCAGAGAGATTCCCGCACGGAGGATCGGTGCCTACCGGCACTCACCAGCCCGACAGGCTTGTCTGCTCACCCGCCGGGGCGGGAGGGGGCTAGGAGCTGAGGCTCGGGTTTCGGTCGGATCGCAGGGAGAGGACTGGGGTTGGCGGAGTGAACACAGCCTAACGGGGGCTAGTGCACCACAGCTAGCTGGGAGGGAGTACGGGAAAAAGTCTGGAACTGCCTAAGAGGCAAGAGACCATTGTTTCAGGGTGCGCAAGGAGAGGGGATTCAGAGCACCGCCTAAATGAGCTCCAGAGACGGGCGCGAGCCACAGCTATCAGCGCGGACCCCAGAGACGGGCATGAGACGCTAAGGCTGTTGCTGCCGCCACCAAGAAGCCTGTGTGCGAGCACGGGTCACTATCCCCACCTCCCCTCCCGGGAGCCTGTGCAGCCCGCCACTGCCAGGGTCCCATGATCCAGGGACAACTTCGCCGGGAGAACACACGGCGCACCTCAGGATGATGCAACATCACACCGGCCTCTGCCGCCGCAGCCTCGCCCTGCATCCGTACCCCTCCCTCCCCCCAGCCTGAGTGAGCCAGAGCCCCCTAATCAGCTGCTACTTTAACCCCGTCCTGCCTGAGCGAAGAACAGATGCCCTCCGGCGACCTACACGCAGAGGCGGGGCCAAATCCAAAGCTGAGCCCCTGGGAGCTGTGAGAACAAAGAAGAGAAAGGGAAATCTCTCCCAGCAGCCGCAGGAGCAGCGGATTAAATATCCAAAATCAACGTAATGTACCCTGCATCTGTGGAATACCTGAATGGACAAGGAATCATCCCAAAATTAAGGCAGTGGACTTTGGCAGCAACGATAATTTTTTTCTTTTCCTTTTTCTCTTTTTGTGAGTGTGTATGTGTATGCCTCTGTGTGTGATTTTGTCTGCACAGCTTTGCTTTCACCATTTGTCCTAGGGTTTTGCCTGTCCCTTTTTTGTTTTGCGCTTGTTATCATTGGTGGATTTGTTTTTTGGTTTGGTTGCTCATTTCTTTCTTAGTTTTTTTTTCTTCTTTCTTCTTTGTATTACTTTTTTTTTATTTTTAATAATTATTTTTTATTTTACTAACTTCATTTTATTTTATTCTTTCTTTCCTTTTTTCTCCCTTTCCTTTAGAGACGTGTGGCTGACAGGGTATTGGTGTTCCAGCCGGGTGTCAGGCCTGAGCCTCTGAGGTGGGAGAGCTGAGTTCAGGACACTGGTCCACCACAAACCTCCCAGCACCATGTAATATCAAACGGCGAAAGCTCTCCCAGAGATCTCCATCTCAACGCTAAGACCCAACTCCACGCAAAGACCAGCAAGCTACAGTGCTGGACACCCTATGCCAAACAACTAGCAAGACAGGAACACAACCCCACCCATTAGCAGAGAGGCTTCCAAAAATGATAATAAGGTCAGAGACGCCCCAAAACACACCACTGGACACAGACCTAACCACCGGAAAGACAAGATCCAGCCTAACCCACCAGAACAGAGGCACTAGACCCCTCCACTAGGAAGCCTACACAACTCACAGAACCAAATGTAGCCACCGGGGGCAGAGACCAAAAACAACGGGAACTATGAACCTGCAGCCTGTGGAAAGGAAACCCCAAACACAGTAAGTTAAGCAAAATGAGAAGACAGAGAAACACACAGGAGATGAAGGAGCAAGATAAAAGCCCACCAGACCTAACAAATGAAGAGGAAATAGGCAGTCTACCTGAAAAAGAATTCAGAGTAATGATAGTAAAGATGATCCCAAATCTTGGAAATAGAATGCAAAAAATACAAGAAATGTTTAACAAGGACCTAGAAGTACTAAAGAGTAAACAAACAATGATGAACAACACAATAAATGAAATTAAAAATTCTCTAGAAGGAATCAATAACAGAATAACTGAGGCAGAAGAACAGATAAGTACCTGGAAGAAAAAATAGTGGAAATAACTACTGCAGAGCAGAATAAAGATAAAAGAATGAAAAGAATTGCAGACAGTCTCAGAGACCTCTGGGGCAACATTAAATGCACCAACTTTCAAATTACAGGGGTCCCAGAAGAAGAAGAGAAAAAGAAAGGGACTGAGAAAATACTTGAAGAGATTATAGTTGAAAACTTCCCTAATATGGGAGAGGAAAGAGTTAATTAAGTCCAGGAAGCACAGAAAGTCCCATACAGAATACACCCAAGGTGAAACATGCCAAGACACATATTAATCAAACTGTCAAAATTAAATACAAAGAAAAAATATTAAAAGCAGCGAGGGAAAAATAACAACATACAAGGGAATCCCCACAAGGTTAACAGCTGATCTTTCACCAGACACTCTGCAATCCAGAAGAAAGTGGCAGGACATATATAAAGTGATGAAAGGGAAAAAGCTACAACCAAGATCACTCTACCCACCAAGGATCTCATTCAGATTCGATGGAGAAATTAAAACCTCTACAGACAAGCAAGAGCTAAGAGAATTCAGCACCACCACACCAGCTTTACAACAAATGCTAAAGGAACTTCTCTAGGCAGGAAACACAAGAGAAGGAAAAGACCTACAATAACAAACCCAAAACAATTAGGAAAATGGTAATAGGAACATACATATTGATAATTACCTTAAATGTAAGTGGATTAAATGCTCCAACCAAAAGACACAAACTAGCTGAATGGATACAGAAACAAGACCCGTATATACGCCGTCTACAAGAGACCCACTTCAGACCTAGGGACACATACAGACTGAAGGTGAGGGAATGGAAAAAGACATTCTATGCAAACAGAAATCCAAAGAAAGCTGGAGTAGCAATTCTCATATCAGACAAATAGACTTTAAAATAAAGACTATTACAAGAGACAAAGAAGGACACTACATAATGATCAAGGGATCAAGCCAAGAAGAAGATATAACAATTGTAAATATTTATGCACCCAACATAGGAGCACCTCAATACATAAGGCTAATGCTAACGGCCATAAAAGGGGAAATCAGCAGTAACACAATCATAGTAAGTGATTTAACACCCCACATTCACCAAAGGACAGATCATCCAAAATGAAAATAAATAAGGAAACACAAGCTTTAAATGACACATTAAACAAGATGGATTTAATTGATATTTATAGGACATTACATCCAAAAACAGCAGATTACACTTTCTTCTCAAGTGCTCATGGAACTTTCTCCAGGACCGATCATATCTTGGGTCACAAATCAAGCCTGGGTAAATTTAAGAAAACTGAAATCATATCAAGTATCTTTTCCAACCACAATGCTATGAGACTAGATATCAATTCCGTGAAAAAATCTGTAAAAAATACAAACACGTGGAGGCTAAACAATACACTACTAAATAACCAAGAGATCACTGAAGAAATCAAAGAGGAAATTAAAAAATACCTAGAAACAAATGACAATGGAGACACAACAACCCAAAACCTATGGGATGCAGCAAAAGCAGTTCTAAGCGGGAAGCTTATAGCAATACAATCCTACCTCAAGAAACAAGAAACATCTCAAATAAACAACCTAAACTTACACCTAAAGCAATTAGAGAAAGAAGAACAAAAAAACCCCAAAGTTAGCAGAAGGAAAGAAAGCATAAAGATCAGATCAGAAATAAATGAAAAAGAAATGAAGGAAATGATAGCAAAGACAAATAAAACTAAAAGCTAGTTCTTTGAGAAGATAAACAAAACTGATAAATCATTAGCCACACTCATCAAGAAAAAAAGGGAGAAGACTCAAATCAGTAGAATTAGAATGAAAAAGGAAAAGTAACAACTGACACTGCAGAAATACAAGGATCATGAGAGATTACTATAAGCAACTATATGCCAATAAAATGGAAAAACTGGAAGAAATGGACAAATTCTTAGAAAAGCACAACCTTCCAAGACTGAACCAGGAATAGAAAATATAAACAAACCAATCACAAGCACTGAAATTGAGACTGTGATTAAAAATCTTCCAACAAAAAAAAGCCCAGGACCAGATGGTTTCACAGGCGAATTCTATCAAATATTTAGAGAAGAGCTAACACCTACCCTTCTCAAAGTCTTCCAAAATATAGCAGAGACAGGAACACTCCCAAATTCATTCTATGAGGCCACCATCACGCTGATACTAAAACCAGAAAAAGATGTCACAAAGAAAGAAAACTACAGGCCAATATCACTGATGAACATAGATGCAAAAATGCTCAACAAAATACTAGCAAATGGAATCCAACAGCATATTAAAAGGATCATACACCATGATCAAGTGGGGTTTATTCCAGGAATGCAAGGATTCTTTGATAAACTCAAATAAATTAATATGCTAAACCATATTAACAATTTGAAGCAGAAAAACCATATGATCATCTCAAAGAATGCAGAAAAAGCTTTTGACAAAAGTCAACAATCATTTATGATAAAAACCCTCCAGAGAGTAAGCATAGAGGGAACTTACCTCAACATAATAAAGGCCGTATATGGTAAACCCACAGCCAACATCGTCCTCAATGGTGAAAAACTGAAACCATTTCCACTAAGATCAAGAACAAGACAAGGCTGCCCACTCTCACCACTATTATTCAACATTGTTTTGGAAGACTTAGCCACAGCAATCAGAGAAGAAAAAGAAATAAAAGGAATCCAAATCAGAAAAGAAGAAGTAACGCTGTCACTGTTTGCTGATGATGTGATACTATACATAGAGAATCCTAAAGACGCGACCAGAAAACTACTAGTGTTAATCAATAAATTTGGTAAAGTAGCACGTAACAAAATTAATGCACAGAAACCTCTTGCATTCCTATACACTAACGACAAAAATTCTGAAAGAGAAATTAAGGGAACACTCCCATTTACCACTGCAACAAGAAGAATAAACCTACCTAAGGAGACAAAGACCTGTATGCAGAAAACTATAAGACACAGATGAAAGAAATTAAAGATGACATAAACAGACAGAGAGATATACCATGCTTTTGGATTGGAAGAATCAACATTGTGAAAATGCCGCTACTACCCAAAGCAATCTACAGATTCACTGTAATCCCTTCAAACTACCAATGGCATTTTTCACAGAACTAGAACAAAAAATTTCACAACTTGTATGGAAATACAAAAGACGCCAAATAGCCAAAGCAATCTTGAGAACGAAAAATGGAGCTGGAGCAATCAGGCTCCCTGACTTCAGACTATACTACAAAGCTACAGTATGGTACTAGCACAAAAACCGAAATATAGATCAATGGAACAGGATAGAAAGCCCAGAGATATACCGACATGCATATGGTTACCTTGTTTTTGACAAGGAGGCAAGAATATACAGTGGAGAAAAGACAGCCTCTTCAGTAAGTGGTGCTGGGAAAACTGGACAGCTACATGTAAAAGAATGAAATTAAAACACTCCCTAAACACCATACACAAAAATAAACTCAAAATGGATTAAAGACCTAAATATAAGGCCAGACACTATAAAACTCTTAGAGGAAAACACAGGCAGAACATTCTATGACATAAATCACAGCAAGATCCCTTTTGACCCACCTCTTAGAGAAATGGAAATAAGAACAAAAATAAACAAATGGGACCTAATGAAACTTAAAAGCAAAGGAAACCATAAACAAGACGAAAAGATAATCCTCTGAATGGAGAAAATATTTGCAATGAAGCAACTGACAAAGGATTAATCTCCAAAATTTACAAGCAGCTCATGCAGCTCAATATCAAAAAGAAAAAAACAACCCAAACCCAAAATGGGCAGAAGACCTAAACAGACATTTCTCCAAAGAAGATATACAGATTGCCAACAAACACATGAAAGGATGCTCAACATCACTAATCATTAGAGAAATGCAAATCAAAACTACAATGAGGTATCACCTCACTCTGGTCAGAATGGCCATCATCAAAAAATCTACAAACAATAAATGCTGGAGAGGGTGTGAAGAAAAGGGAACCCTCTTACACTATTGGTGGGAATGTAAATTGATACAGCCACTATGGAGAACAGTATGGAGGTTCCTTAAAAAACTAAAAACAGAATTACCATATGACCCAGCCATCCCACTACTGGCAATAAACCCTGAGAAAACCATAATTCAAAAAGAGTCATGTACCACAATGTTCACTGCAGCTCTATTTACAATAGCCAGGGCATGGAGGCAACCTAAGTGTCCATCGACAGATGAATGGATAAAGAAGGTGTGGCACATATATACAATGAAATATTATTTAGCCATAAAAAGAAACGAAATTGAGTTATTTGTAGTGAGGTGGATGGACCTAGAGTCTGTCATACAGAGTGGAGTAAGTCAGAAAGAGAAAAACAAATACTGTATGCTAACAATTATATATGGAATGTAAAAAAGAAAACTGGTTATGAAGAACGTAGGGATAGGACAGGAATAAGGAAATAAAGACACAGACTTAGAAAACGAACTTAAGGACATGGGGAGGGGGAAGGGTAAGCTGGGACGAAGTGAGAGAGTGGCATGGACTTACATATCCTACCAAATGTCAAATAGATAGCTAGTGCGAAGCAGCCACATAGCAGAGGGAGATCAGCTTGGTTTTCTGTAACCACCTAAAGGGGTGGGATAGGGCGGGTGGGAGGGAGACGCAAGAGGGAGGAGCTACGGGGATATATGTATATGTATAGCTGATTCACTTTGTTATAAACAGAAACTAACACACCACTGTAAAGCAACTGTACTCCAATAAAGATGTTATAAAAAAATTTTTTTAAAATATTTGTGACATAACTTTGCAGACACAGAGTAATGGGTTGTATTTGTTTTATGGACAGATCAATTTGATTTGTGTCACTCTTTGAAGGCTTTTCCCTTTGGGATGGGGCTAGAAGAGAGAGAGGGAATTAGGGTGAAGCATGGGAATGACTTCTGCAGTGGCAAATCTAGTGGGTCTGAGTAGTGGTTCTACCTTTACGTGAGGAAGGATGTTGTTGTTCTCCTCCAACTCTTTGCAGCCTCATTGATCAGACAGAGAATGGCTGTAGGGAGCCTCAGGGCCCTCCAGAATTATGCTCTCCTTTGTGTGATTGTCAAATACCAAGACATGGTGACTACAGCAATGCCCAAAGTTTCCTTTGAATCAAAAAATTCCTCACCCTAGTCTCTACCAAGGCTCTGATAATCCCACATCAGGCAGTCTCTCAGCATAAGGTGCCTATTTAAAATGCAAATAGATTACCTTGGAGGAGTAACATATTAATCCATTACCAGCCATTAGTACTACAACACAAATTAGCTTATCAGTCAGTGACTGAGAAGGCATTGCCTCAGGGAACAGTACATAGGGCAGATTTGTTCATTTTCCCTTGTCTTAGATTATGATTTATTGTACAAACAAAAACTGCAACAGCAATAAAGAAATCTAAAACAAGGACTAAATTCCCCCCTGTGGTCCTACTGCAATAACATATTAATTGTTTTATCTGGGTTCCCTTTCAGCTCCTATTCAAATTCAGAAGCAGCTTCAACACAAATGTTTTCCATTTTTCTGAATAATAATAGCTAACATTCGTTAAGTGCTTACTGTGTGCCAGGCACTGTCTCAGAAACACTTAAACGAATTAAATCATGTCATCTTAACAACAGCTAATGAAGCAGGTACTGTTTTATCCTCATTTTACACATGGGGGGATTGCAGTCTGGAGAAGTTAAGGAACTTGCCAGTCAGTAAATAATCTACTGAAACCCAAGCATTTGGCTCCAACGTCCATGCTTTTTTTTTTTGCGATACACGGGCCTCTCACTGTTGTGGCCTCTCCCGTTGCGGAGCACAGGCTCCAGACGCGCAGGCTCAGCAGCCATGGCTCACGGGCCCAGCCGCTCCGCGGCATGTGGGATCTTCCCGGACCGGGGCACGAACCCGTGTCCCCTGCATCGGCAGGCGGACTCTCAACCACTGCGCCACCAGGGAAGCCCAACGTCCATGCTTTTAACCCCTGAACCAAACGTCCTATTTACCAGGAAGGAAACTGAGGCATCATGAGTTAATTAACTTGTCTACAGTTCCATACGTAATATATGGCAGAACCAGAGTCTGAGCAAGCTGCCTGGGCGTGAGCCCACTCTCTTAACTGCACTGAACACATGATAGACGTTATCCTAGTTGGTACTCACAGCCTCTGCGTGAGGTTGATGTCATTATGCCCATTCTACAATGTTGAGGTTCAAGAAGACTGGTTAATTTGCCCACATGCAGATCATAAATGACAAATCCAAGTTATAAATCCAGATTTTCTGACTCTAGGTTCAGTACTTGCTTGTTTATATTCTTTTTCAACTGCCTCTATTGACATTCAAATTTTTCAATACAGTTTAAACAAAACACATGACCTGTCTGTTTCCTACTTTATTCATTTCATGTAATTCAAGAACACTTTTCCTTGTTACTAGGTAGTTTCCATAATTATCAGTGTATTGGCAGCCCAACAGGACCCTGCAGTGATAAATCATAATGTATTTAAACACCCCGTTGAATTTCTTTTATATTTTTCTGCTATTATAAATAATGTCACAAGAAAGACATCTGTGCAATATCATATTTCTTTTAAACTTTTTCTTCAGCAATAGTTAAGTGCAGCTTCTCTCATTTTGCTTGATTTTCCAACAATTGATTCAACCTTATGCAGAAAACAGAGCATCACCTCCCAGCTGACAGCAGTAGCAGCAGACACTTTCCCACACTTTCCCTGTGTGAGCTGCCTGGAGTGATCTACTCTGTGACTGTTTCAGAGGCATTCAGCAAATCGAGTTATACCACCTACTTGCTGGCAGAGTGTCCATTAGCCGGAACATGGCCTTCTGTCTTCTGGTGGCATCTTTCTTATGGCTGCTGCGTGCAAGGACCCAAGCCTGAATCTCAAGAATGGGTGTCAAGGTTGGGCTTTGGATTGATGCCACCTATCTGGGAGCTGGAGCATACTTTTTGGAATTGCCTAAACCTCTGAACACCTGTCCCAACTGTGCCTGCCGGTTGGGCTAAAGAGCACAGATGCCTAGTAATTAGTTGGGCATCTCAATATTGTCATCAAGACAAAGTAAATTCTTATCATTCTCACCTCATCTGTCCTCTGCAATATAAATTCCTTGGGAACAGAAACTATGTCTTTGTTGAGTCTCAGTGTGGGTCCTATTCCCAAATGATGCTCAAATATTAACTGATGTCTTCATATGTTGGGTAGGGGCTAGCCTTATGTTTTATTGTTAGTTAAGTCAAACAACAGCTTTCACTAAAATGAAAGATTGATGACTATGGGGAGAGTTTGTGTACTTTGGATTGCATTACAGAAGTAATCTATTTATGCTAATTATCATGTCTCATTCCATAACATTTTCACTGCATGAAATATTGATTTTTTTAAAATAAAAGTCACCTTGAAAAAGTGATGAGTAACATATTCAGCATAGAGTTGATAAAAAAGAATTATTTTTAATTAATCTAATCTCACTACATAAATAGATTTAAGAAAATAAGTATTTTGCAAAGGTTTACTACTATAAATTCTTCTCAGGGTTATATTTCTGGAAGCATTCTGACTTAGAAAGAAAATAAGGTCATCATAATCTCTTCTTTCAAAATAAATTATTGAGTTTAAAAAAAACTGGAGTTAAACTTTTGATGCCAGGATAGAGGGAAATATTCACCTATCTCAGCCACACCTAACAGCTTTCAATTACTAGATGCAAAATATGAGCTTTGCAGGCTTCCCTGGTGGTGCAGTGTTGAGAGTCCGCATGCCAATGCAGCGGACACGAGTTCGTGCCCCGGTCCGGGAAGATCCCACATGCCGCAGAGCAGCTGGGCCCGTGAGCCATGGCCACTGAGCATGCGCGTCCGGAGCCTGTGCTCCGCAACGGGAGAGGCCACAACAGTGAGAGGCCCGCGTACCAAAAAAAAAAAAAAAAAAAAAAAAAAATGAGCTTTGCTCTTGAGGAAAACCTATGTCTTAGGGCTATTTATTTCACTGCCACTTTGAACATTTTCAATATTTAATTAAGAACTTTAAATTTATCTTACATTCTGTGTAGCAGCTAAATATGAATTGTTACCAGCTGGGAAGTAAGAAATAGAAATATACTACAGCAACCTCTAAATATAAAAATATTAATACATCAATGTTTATAGTCAATAGCAAAAGTGAATTACAAGCTATTAAATATTATGGTTAGATAATTTTCCAATTTCTATAATTTTCAAAATCTATAGAGCAAAATTAATGAGTACTTGTGTTTTGATCTAAATTTCAAATTCTGTTTTATAGAAAATAGAAAAGAGAAGGGTTAATTGTAGAAATAATTAAATCATTTCTGAGGCTTGTCTCCGAGATAAAATTTTCTGGAAATTTTCTGTTCTTTTCCAGCTCTGCAATAAGTTGGGTTCCCACTGATAAGTCCATAGAGCATAGAATAGATGGTTAATGAAAAAATTCAATTACTTTCAAACTGTTGAGAGAAAGTATAGTGTCCCATGTAGGTACATGACTACCCACTGCAGCAGTGGAGGGAGGCTAAGGACTCAGGGATCCCAGCTCTCCCACTGCTTTCCAACAGAGTGGTGCCATTTTTGTCTGTTTTTGTTTTGTTTTGTTTTGTTTTGTTTTTTGCGGTACACGGGCCTCTCACTGTTGTGGCCTCTCCCGTTGCGGAGCACAGGCTCCAGACGCGCAGGCTCACCGGCCATGGCTCACGGGCCCAGCCACTCCTCGGCATGTGGGATCCTCCCGGACCGGGGCACGAACCCGTGTCCCCCTGCATCGGCAGGTGGACTCTCAACCACTGCACCACCAGGGAAGCCCATTTTTGTCTGTTTTATAGATTGGCTTTCCATCTAAAAGTTCTTTCCTGGGGAATCACAGGGGATGAGGTGCTCAACTGATATAATTTAATTGAGATTTTATAGAGTAGGTCTAGTCAGTCATTTTTCTCTTTTTAACTTCTTTTGGCATTCTAGACAAAACATAATTTTAGTGCAGACTTAACGGATGACTTAAATCAATCCACAAAGTGAAAGAGGGGTTAATAGAGACCCAAAGGAATACATTTGGATCTTTAAGTGGTCTAATATACTGAGAACAGAGCCAAAACTGAAGAGGACTAGAAAAGTAAATCAAGCGGTAGGGAAAGGTAAAAGAACTTAAGAGCTAAAAGTCCAGAGGAAAAAATGTAAGAAAATATGCTTTCACTTGAAGCTTTGGTTCAGACATTTGAAGTGGGAAATGTTACTTTTCCAACATTGATTTTGGCTCATCACAGCCAAGATTTTTTACAGATCTTCTTCAATTGGGATTATAAACTAGTAAAAGAAAGGGCTAGACCAGGAAACAAGACTCAGGGAAGTGCAGAATGTAATAAACTGTGAGGCATCCCCAGGAACCCAGGTTCTCCTCTGTCTGGTAGAAACTCCAATTTACTCTTTTATCACGTTATTCCTTCAACAAATACTAATTAAGCTTGCCAAGTTCCAAGCTATTCTAGGTCCAGTAAAATATAGTGGATGACTTTATTGTCTTCATTAGAAAGGGGGAAATTACACAATTGGGAACTTTTCAACCCCCCCTCCTATCCCACCTTCTTCTGGGTTCCTGTAGTACTTTCTAGTATGTTTAGTAGTGTCTATCACATACTTTTAAAAATATACTTATTTTTGCATGTGTTATTCCCTGTACTGCAAACACCTTAAGGTACAACCATGCCAAGTTCCTTGAGTCCTAACATGTTGCCTTCTACACAGCAGGTGCTCAACATGTGTTTAGTGGATTAAATTTTATAAAACCATAAAGGTAGATATCATTTAAATTAGAGCAAACAGAAGGTGAACTTTCTTCTACTTGCTATTATACTAGGACATGCTTAGAGTTACACAGTGCCTTTCCTCAAAGAGCTAGTATATGTTTCATTTATTTCTACCAGTGACCTTGAAGGTGAGTAAAGACAGGTATATTAACTTTAAATATAGAGCATCTGAGCAGCTGAAATCATATTAAATATTTATTTTATAGTAGAGAAATCGAGATCAGGAATGCAGTTCTCCTACTTCATACTTTAGTATCTTTTTTAACAAGTTTCCACTATCTAATCATTAGCCAATGCACTTAGCCAGCCTCTCTCTTCATTTTGGTCATTTTGACTGGTTACACAGGGAGAGAAAACTTCACATTACTGTTCACACATCAGACAGTGCTTGTCAAATACCTATTCAAACAATCAGATCTATATGTTGGTGAAGGTCACCTGAGAGTTACTTAATGCTATGTTCAGACATGAGATGCTTATAGTGCATACAGATGTTCCAGATGAAGAAACAAAACATCACCTATGCGTCTGTTTATTACGTACACATTTTAGAATATTTTAAATATTTACTATGTGCTAGGCACTAGGAAAAAATAAAGTTTACAGTGTAGTGGGGAGAAAAAATAATAAGCAAGCAAACCCCACTAATACCAAAAAATTACTAAATACAAAATGCAATTAAAAAATCTAATGTAGTACTATGATAGAGAATAAAGTGGGAAATGAACCTATTTAGAAAGAATAATAAAGCCTCATACCACCCTTAGGAGTTGAGAATTAAGCCGAGATGGAACCAGCCATGTGAAATTCCAGAGAAAGAGCATTCCATGAAGAAAGGATAGAACAAATATTCTAAATTGGGTAAAATCTTGGGAGGGAAAGTAAAAGACAGTGTGAGCAGAGTACAGTGAAAGATATGAGTTGAAATGCTAGAAATAAGCAGCGGTCATTTCATTTCAGGTCTTTTCCAATATATGAAGTTTGGATTTAATTCAAAGTACAATGGAAATCCACTGAAATATTTTAAAGAGAGCAAGTGGCAAAATCTACTTTTAAAAGACCATTCTGGATGCTATATTATAAGGAGGATAGATTGTGAAGAGAGGATCAGTAAAAGGAGTAGGGACACTAAGAAGACTACTGAAGTAGTTCCAAGTACTACAGTATTATACAGCTTAAATTGGAGTGCTGGTAATGGATGTGGCAAATGGTGAGATATGAGATGTAATTTATGAGTAAAATGTGCAGGACTGCAAGCAGAGGATTGGGAGAAGAAAGAATAAAGGCCTTTCCTCAAGTTTCTGGATTAAGCAGCTGAGGAGAAATGTTGTACCATTTACTGACTTGACATGAGGAAGACTATGGATGGAACAGGATTCACGAGACTGATGCTAAAGGTGGGATATACATAAAACATCCAAACAAAGATGTCAAATGAGCAGTCAGTTGTGTAACATTGGAGGTCTAAGTTTGGACCCAGAGATATAAATTGCAAGTCACCAGCATATAGATGGTATTTAAATCTGTGGCAGTGTATGAGATCTACTACTGAATAAAGGCTTTAGGGAGAACAAAGACAGGCCTGTTACCAAACACTGAAGAACTCAAAGCACTTAGAGATGAGTTTAGAGAGAATCAGCAATAGAGGCTGAGATGAACAAAGGGAGGGGAAGAAAACTCAAAAAGAGAGATGTTACCAAGCAAAAGAATGTTTCACATAGATTCTATCAAATATGTTGAGAGGACAAGCAAAAGAAGAAAAGAAAGCGTATATTAGATTTGGAGTCCATACGTTTGTTCTCTACATCTGTGTCTCTATATAAACGTGTCAGAGCTCTTAGCAAGAGTGGTTCTGTGGAAATGCTGGAGATAGAAGCCAGATTGGAGTATGACTGACAAATGAAGAGCATCTGATAGTGCTTAGAGAACTCTCTGGAGAAGGTTGGCAGTGCAAGGCCCTTCATTCATTTGCTTCTTTATTCATGTTCCTAATTCAATTTACTAAACAAAGAATGTCTAATTTTAGCAATGAAATTTTCTGATGATCTCTTTAAGATACATGAGTTGCAAAATGTACCTGCAAGTAATAGAATGACTTGATCTGATACAGAATTGTTGACTGTTAGCCAAATAGTTGTAAAGAAATGTCTGTCCAAAAAAATTGATGATTTTGGTTTTAAAACAGCTGATCTTGAGCCATTTTTCTGACAATAATTAAAAGACAGGACTGGTTATCTACTGAGACCATTATTAGCATATGTTAATAAAACCTTAACATGAGAAGATAAGAGAATATGTACCTCTTTTATCTCAGTGACAGGAACCTTATATATAATTCAACAAGAAGTTGCTTTGGGCCACTGAGGTGCACAGAAAGTGGTAAGCTTAAATCTTTGTTCTCAAGATGCTTAAACTGAGACATAACATAAGCAGTTTTAAACTATAAAGAAGGATAAGCATGAATGACAGAAATGACAAGAGCTGTGAGAATTTGAAGAAAGATGAAGGTAGATCTCTTATGTTTTAATTAAACTTACATATTAAACAACTAACTTTTATGGATCTGAGCTTCCATATAAATGCATGACAAAATTGTAGAATATAGGTAAAATAGATGCTTCATTGAGCCAGGGATATATTGTGAATATTATAAGAAACCTCACTCTTTTACAGAAAAACATGATTTTCCTGTCAAGCTGTACCTTTCAGAAGCTTGTTGATATACTGTTTTCCAACATTTTCTCCTTATCCGAATATAAGTTCTGTGGGGATTGTCATCGTTTATCATCTATTACAAAAGGAACAAAATTAAGTCACAAATATTAGTACTTCAGTTACAAGTGCAGAAGACAGAACTCAAAATGGCCAGTGGTAGGAGTAATCCTGCCTGAATCACATGACGAAAATGAGAGATGGAACCTTTGCCAAAGATACTCCTAGAAAGGTGGGAAATGAATATTATGCCATAAACAGATGAGGTCCATTGCAGCCAAACAGGGTCAAAGCCACATCAAAGACCTTTCTAAAAACTTCCATGAGTTATAGAGATAAAAACTAGAGTATGAAAACTATCATTTCACAGAGTAAGCTACTGCTCTAAGATGCCTCATCTAGGTCCAATTCTTTGAGAATGCCACATTTTAATTTTCCTTTTTAAAAATTATTTTAGGTATCTTTACAGAAATGAAGAGTGATTTCCTACTGCTCTAATTAGCTTTTCATATGCCTCCCCAGAGAATTTTTCTGATTTACAAACTAGCGTGATACATGAAAGGTTTACCTACATATTTTAAATAATCAACATAAATATGAATTTTTATCAGGGAATTAAAACTATATACAAATTCTTCTGACCTATGACTCCTAGATAAGAAATGGGTTATCTACTAATTAGTATCCTTCAGGGTCTTCCCACTTAAAGGTAGAATTCCTAAATCTATGTTATTTCAGGCAGAATACAACACAAATGATATTTCATCTTTATCTGGGAAGGCCTATGCTAGCTAATCTGAAGAAATGAAAATCTGTCATATTTCTACCATATCAAGTTTATAATATATAAAAGAAAATGCTTATGTGTGAGTACATATGGTATCTTCTCAACCTGAAAAATATCCTCATAACGACTATCTTTGTACTAAATGATGAACGAACAGAGCTACTTTTTTTTTTTGGCCGCGCCATGCAGCATGCGGAATCTTAGTTCCCGGACCAGTGATCAAACCCGTGCCCCTTGCTTTGGGAGCGTGGAGTCAACCACTGGACTGCCAGGGAAGTCCCCAAAGCTACTTTTTAATGTCAACATTGACCATCTTTAGGCTTTAATCCCAGAGATTATGTTCAATTTCTAAAACCAAATACTTCTGAGTAACTAACTCTAGTTTCACAAATAAGTGTCAAAAAATATGCCAAAAAATAATTTAATATTTGTAAAGGAGTGTTTTCCAGGATGTATAATTTCTACTTTTACAGTACACCCTAAAGTTCTATTTTAATTAAAATGCTCTGTGGACTCCAACACAATTTCCTTCACTTTTTTTTTTTTGTGGTATGCGGGCCTCTCACTGTTGTGGCCTCTCCCGTTGCAGAGCACAGGCTCCGGACGCGCAGGCTCAGCAGCCGTGGCTCACGAGCCCAGCCACTCCGCGGCATGTGGGATCTTCCCGGACCGGGGCACGAACCCGTGTCCCCTGCATTGGCAGGCGGACTCTCAACCACCGTGCCACCAGGGAAGCCCCTCCTTCACTTTTAAGATCTGTGGGTTCTCAGCAATTGTGCAAGGCTTTCCTATTCTGAGGTATCTGGACTTTCAGAGATCTGCTTGGAATAGTCAAATCAGAGGATAAATTCATCAGGCAGGGCTAGGATATCTGTGGGTAACAGTTTAATATCTTTCAAATTTAGGGTTATAAAGAGACATCATGAAGCTGGATATGGTCTTTTGGGGGAAGGGGATGACTAAACATGGTATGTCAAAAATCCTGAGAAAATAACTGATTTTTTGAGGCAGGAATTGATTTTTTCAGGCTCAGAACAGAGGGTAGACTCTATAAAAATGGCAAGTGGAAAATGGCAGAAATCCTTGGTCAGAAGATGGCAAAAGAAACCGATGTACTATGAAGCAATGCAATTTAAGGACACTTTTTCCTTTCTTTTTTTTTTTTTTTTTTTTTTTGCACATGTCACTTCCAAAGTCTGGGCAAGGCTCCAGCATTGTATTCACATGCTCCTCTATTTTTGTAAACTTGTCCAAGTTGGACATTTTAAGAGTAGTCCCTTATGACCCTGTTTCTCCACTCTGACTTTTTGTCTATTTAGCCTCCTATCTGGTGATATGGAGTAGCTGTGGCCACTTTGGAGATCTAGCTAAAGGGATATTGAGCAGTTGCATTAATTCATATATAAAGAGAACTTGACAAAGGATTTCCCAAATTTGACAGCTACTAAAAATGTACATGACATAATCAATAACAAGTTGTGAAACTGACAGAAACTTTTGTACACTATCAATAAAAACAAAAACACAAAATTCCATGCTTCCGGCCATGGCAGAGTAACAGGTTTCAGGCTTAACCTACCATAAAAAACAACCATGTAACTGTACAAAATATATGACATAACTATTTTGAGGCATTAGACTACCAACAGGTCTGTAATTCTGGAGAGAAGGAAAGTACGTTGGATGAATCCCACTTTTGCCCTAGCTTTCTATCAGAAAGCAGTTTCCCATCATGAAGCAAGGAGTTGAGGCCCCTGCAAAAAGCAATGGTCTTGCTGAGCTGAGAAGGCAGAGACTGGAGAGCAGGGTGCTGAGCAGGGCACCAGAAAGGTGGGAGCTATAGAAAGAAGTAGGTATGGGTTATTCCCATGGGTTCTTGGAAGAGGCTGGGCTGCACTTGTGTGGCACCAAATTCTGTGAGGCCAAACAGAAAGGAATGGTTCTGAAGTCAAGAACTGAACTGAGATGTCTGATAGTGTACAGCGCTGGGAGACTGAGTTCTGGCCCGAACAGAGTGGACAGACCTTGCTAAGCATCACTGTCATTCGGTTGAGACCCAGAAAAGCTACATAGATGAGTCATGCTACAGAGAAAAGGAAAAAATACTGATGAAGAGCAAAAAGATAGCAAGCCCCAATCCACATGTGTATTAAGCAGAAAAGCTTCACAGTGAATCAGCAGAGTATCCCAGTTGGCAAAGCTGGCAAAGCAGAGAGACAACATATCCAGGAGGCCTGGAATCAGTAAACGTCAGGAAAGTCAGAGTTCAGCCACCAGAATGGGTTTTGGGACAGGGTTTTAGTCCTGGGAAAAGCCTGGGAGAGCATGACAGCATCCCAGGACCTGAGGAACATGACATATCATCAAAACAAAATCCCAGTCATGAGAACAGGACCCCAGTTAAGAAAACTTGGGCTTATGTAAGGATCAGACTAACAGCAAGTAGGACAATTTTGGAGGTAGAACTATTTCAGTACTTCCTGTCTCCGGTCAGATTTAGTTCTAGGAATTATGGGCAGGACCAACACTGCAGGTGGAAGCTAAGTGGTCCTAACCGTGAGGACCTAAACAGAGGGGGAAGATGGGGAAATCATACAATCGACGAGGGGAGAAAGCTTGTTGACTATAAGTCTGGGTTCAGAGGAGAGCAACAGCCATATCTGGACAGGAGAGGCCTAAATGGAACAGGGTGGATGGAGAAGAAGCACAATGTGAGCCCAGGTGGGCAGAGGCTGTGAGACCCTCTGATCAGAAAGGACAGGTTGGAACTAGGAAGGCAACTTGCCTCCACTGCAAAACTGCCCTGTGGAGCAGCCTGAGTTTTCTTCCTGCTGTTTTAAATGCAGTCTGGTTCCTAATTAGGACCATGTGTCACTCACAGACCAGGCTATCAGTGACCATTATATGCTTCTAAAATTACCAACAAGTGTGTATGTGAAAGAAGAGCTGCATTCCCAAGGCGATAGACACTTGCTAGACTGACATTGTCAATACAGATCGAAGGACTAATTAACAATCAAAGGCAATAGTTTTGCCACACAGAGCAATCTAAAGCTGACTTCGTCTGAATACCTTGGCAGTCCTAGGAAATCAAGCATTAGGAATCTGCTATGGATCCTTCATGCCAGAAACAGCCTTGCCAGTGATAATTATGAGACTGATTGGGCCAAACAACAAAGGAAAGAATAAGCCAGGCTTGGAAACTGGGAGCCCTGCTATGCAGGCCTTGTTGGTCATCGCCAGTGGCAACAGCAGGTTTCTGTGTTTGTTTCTGCAAAATCTGTACAGAAACAAAAAGCAGAAGAGACAAAACTATTGTAAAGGAATAGATACTGTGAACAATTATCAATAAAATGATTGTGTATATAAAAACACAAGTAAATGAACTTTCTGAGATAATCACCAAGGTCGTTAGAGAAAAAGAAAATGCACACAAAACCCAATATCCCTCTAATGTTAATGCTTCTATTTCTACCAACTTCCCCACTCATTGCCTAATCTAGAATTTTATACCCAGGTTTTAATATTACATTTTAATAATTTATATTAATATTCTCTTTAAAATTTGTTTTGAAATTTATATTTTGATTATGTTGGTAATCATCATAATTACTTATGCTATTCATTTAACTGATTTTTACTATAACTGCCAGTACTCTTATAACTTCACCATTCTCAGTTTCTTCATTATGATTCATCTCTTTGTCTGAGAATATCTCTTAGTAATATTACCTGGATGGAACTTTTGTACTACATCTCATGAGTTGTGTATATTATACAGTATCTTTCTGTTGCCACTGCACAAAATAGGCAATATGTCTCAATGTGGGATCTTTAGTCATAACATTGTCATTGTCTTCCCACCACTTTAAATATTGCTTCTAGCATTGCCATCTAGCAAGGGAGACATCCTAGATCCAGGATGTCTGGATCTTTTTTTTTTTCTATACAATATTTTTTTTCTATACAAATAATCTGATTTTTTCCTACCTGGATGTTTGTATTTTTTTTCTTATATCCTTTGAAATTCAGATTATCTCAGTAGGAAGTACCTAAATATTGGCTTCATTTCATTAATACTGCCTGCTTCTCAGGGAGACTATTTACTCCACAGATTCAATGCTTTCTTCAGTTTAGGAAAGTTTTCTATAGTCACAACTTTGCTTACTGAGATTTTACCATTCTTTTTGATATCTTGTTCATTTATCTGTTATGTTGGTTCTCCATAATCTTTCATGTTTCATCTTAGCTGTCATCATCTTCATATCTTAATCTTCTCACTCTGTATCCTGGAAAAGTTTCCCAAATGTGCGTCTCACATCACTCATTCCCTTTTCCGTGGTGTCAGTTTTTATCTTTATTATATCTAATGCATAGTTTATTTCTCACATGGCAGGTTTTAGTATCATCCTGATATTTACTTACCTTGTCTGGCTCTGTTTTCATCTCGGTCCTTTGCCTTATTTCCTCTTTGTTCTCTTGTTTCACAGTGTTCATGTTTTGAATTATTGAAATTACAGAACAATAGCTTTTAAAATTTATCTCCACGTACTACAATGTATTACCACCATATCTGCATCTGCATTTTAAATGTTCTTCTCCCTGTATGCCACAAAACCTGTACATAGATCTCATGTTAGTACATACTGTTTTCCTATTTATTCATCTTAGAAATCAGACATAATATCTGCCCTTAATTGGGGGTGAGAGGGGAAGAACTATTCATGATTTCTCTACTATCCACCTGTATGCTCTTAAAATCTCCATCTCAAATATAAATCTGGAAACCCTGGTTAGTCTTCACATCTCCCTGGCTGTGTTCTAGTACTTATAATCATGGAACTAGTCTCTCCACTGACCTGTACGTGCTCAGCCAGACATCTAGATGGACACATATTCCTGCATAATCATGGGCAGGGAGAGGACCCAGAGCTAGCAAAGGGCAACCAACCCATGGTCACCCTTTCTCACTAACACCTTCAGGTCTCATTTATACTTTTTTTTGCCCCTAATCAAGGTTAAATTACTAAGTATTGTAAACCCTCAATGGATATAAGAGACTGGTTGGAAAGACTGATATGAGCGTGGGGGTAAATTGGCTGCAGCTGCCTCTGATATTTGGTTGACTAGGATCTTATACCTTTGTGATAGATGTATTCAATGAGGAAAATGAAATCACTCAATTTTCCTGTCTGACTTACACTGTGCCCTAGATCTCTAAGATCCCAAAGTAACTGGAAATTTCTCCAAGGATCTGGCAAAGCATTGGCCAAATAGTCCTAATTCCACATTATGAATGCATATATTTCTGTGACTATAATAACATTTAATTGGAATTTGTGACTGTATCTGCATTTAATCAAAAACTGTAGGCCATTAAGGACAGGACATACTCAAGACTCCTTCCTCCCTTACATTCTTTCCCCTTCTCACTCCAGCCTGCAAATACTGGAAGGAAAAATTTTATTAATCTGATAAAGAATGATCAGACTGCCACTGCTAGTGGAAGAAGTAACTGTATATTTAAGAGTCTTACATATGGGTAAAGCTCTCTTCCTCTGCTGGGAAAGTAAGGTCCCCTAGGGTCTGCCATCCCTGAACAGACCCTATCACTTTTCTCTTTCTCCTGCCCTTTCTTAAAAGTAGCCAGAGGGTAGTGAGGTCCAAGATATGGGTCTGAGGAGAAGTACTGTCAGTAGGAAGCTGAAAAGTCCACGTTCTAGCTCAGCCGTCCACTTGGGACACAATCCCAGTTGATGATAAAGTGACAGTTCATTATGTCCCTATCTCTGTGGAACTGTATGAAGAGGAGAAGCAATGATCTGAGGCAGGATAGAGTCGTTCCTTGGTCTCTGGCCTAATTTTATCTAATACACCTTAATTTGTTCCAAATGTAGTGGAGAGTAAGCCAGCAGTCATTTGTCAGTTGCTTAACCTAGCTTGTATTTGTACTAATTTAACTCATATTTAAAATATTGGAAAGAAGTATATAATATAAAAGGTGACCAAGAATAACTCCTATAAGGAGCACTCTATGGAAGGCAACAGAAAACCTGGTATTAATTAGTTTTTCATTGTTTATTGACCAAGTGGTACTAAATTCTTCAAATTCCATCTCAAACTTCTGCTACCACGATAACAATACTGTCTTAATTACTCAAATAGTATATTTATATTAATTTATTCTTATCTTTCCTAATGATTTTTAAATAACACAGCTCCTCCCACTCAGAACTACCAACTATATCAATTCTATGTAATATATATTAAATATAATAATTTCATTATAATTACATGTAATATATATATATACACACACCACCAATTATATTACAAAGTTATTAACAGAGAAGTGTATACAATGCCCAGACACAGTTTCAAGTGTATCTAATACATACATACAAACGATAAGAACTCCCAATCAACTTCAGTTTGCAAACACCAAATTCCTTTACCCACACTTATTCAAAATATATCTTCTGTATGACTCTTTCTTAAACACTTGGGGTATAAATAAGAATAAGACAGAAAGAGTTCCTAGTATATACCATTGTTTTAATTCCTTTTTTTTAAATGGGCAGGCAAGGCATTGGTTACACCTCCTTGCTTGTTTAAACCTGAAATAATTTAGAACTCTTCCACATACACAGCATTTTTTTTTTTTTTGGCTGCGCTGGGTCTTAGTTGCGGCACACAGGATCTTCGTTGTGGCACACGGGATCTTTAGTTGCAGCATGTGAGGTCTTTTTTTTTTTTTTTTAGTTGTGGCATGCAGCCTTCTTAGTTGCGGTATGCATGCGGGATCTAGTTCCCTGCCCAGGGATCGAACCCAGCCCTCCCGCATTGGGAGTACAGTGTCTTACCCACTGGACCACCAGGGAAGTAACACATGCACAGAACTTTAGAAAGGACCATGAATTTTTTCTCAGCTTGATATCAAATAGATTATTAGTTCCTATTTCTGCAAGTACTGGAACAACCTTCTTAGTTACGCACAGATTGTGACAGGCTCATATTCCAGAAGGCACAGGCCATGCCTAAATTACTGTAGGTGATCACTATGTCACTTTTCTTCTTTCCTTCCTAGATTTTCCTGAACCCCAGGGTCACTTCTTAGCACCAGTTGTATTTTTCCCAGGGTTCTTCAGTTTCCATCCCTCACTACAGTTTATCACTTTATTATTGTCTTACTGTATTTGCCACAGTAGAATTACAATATATTTTTGTTTCATAGGGAGGGTCTGCATTTACCTGAAAAGAATCTGTCGGTTAGCAAATTTGTCAGAGCTGTCACAATTACATTTCATCACCCTCAAGCCTCTTGTTGGTTAAAACACTGCATTGGCTACAGGTGTCGAAATGTTCAATAAGTTTTTGTTCCTTTTGGATTTCAGCAGTCATTTATTACAGTGACTTAGGGTGAAGTTAGCCTAGGGTAGGTATTTGTGGCAATAAAGCACTGTCCTCTAGAAGATTTGCTGGTTCCTTACCTGTTTATTCCTGCTCTCACATTGAGTACTGAAATGCAATCACTCTATATCAGAACAATTGTTCTCCCATTTATGTGTTAGTCTTTTACAGGGTATGACAGAACCTATGTGAAAATTTCTTGCAGGCAGAGTTTTAGACAGCTACAATCTTAAAAGATTTCTCAAAAATCTTTCCAGGAAACCTAAAGTTTCTGCCTATAACATTTGTACTTTTGAACTCTGCATTGTTGGTACATTCACAGTAAGTGACACACTATGCAATCTGTCTTTTCTGCTGAAGAGTGGAGCATGCTATAGTAATTCAAGAGTTATGCTTTAAGGTTTAACACACACACACACACACACACACACACACACACTTCTGTCTGTCATCGCACTTACATTCTGTGCTTCAGATTTTCCTTGACTTCCGACGGGGTCAGGTCCTGATAAACCTATCACAAGTTGAAAATACTGTAAGTCAAAAATACATTTAATACACCTAACCTTCCAAACATCATGGTTTAGCCTAGCCTACCTTAAACGTGCTCAGAACACTTACATTAGCTTCCAGTTGGGTAAAATCATCTAACACAAAGCCTATTTTATAATAAAATGTTGAAAATCTCTGGTAATTTATTGAATACTGTACTGAAAGTGAACAACAGAATGGCTGTATGAGTTCAGAATGGTTGTAAGGGTATCATGTGGCTGACTGAGCTGTGGCCGCTGCCCTGCCCTGCGTCATGAGAGTATCACAGCCCAGGATACTCCATATTGCTGACCCAGGAAAAGATGAAAATTCAAAATCCGAGTGTGGTCTACTGAATGCATATCCCTCTCACACCATCATAAAGTCCGAAACTCAGCAGTCAAACCATCCTAAGCTGGGGACAACCTACTTGAAACCCAGTCACCAGGAACTGCCCACATTCCAAGCTAAGAGAAAATGAGGAAGTATGTTATTAAAGAGATAAATGTAGAGAGATGTTAGATATAGTCTTATATCTAAGTTTCTCACTAGTCAGCTGATGATCCTTCTGTGACCAGATAAATATCCTGGAAGACATTCACCAATAAAGATATGTGAATGCATGCTGTCTCACTCCTAGCTCTTTAAGCTGTTTGTTGCCTTTTTGCTTCTTCAAAGAAAAAGCCACCAACCCTAGACTTCCCAATATGCCTGTTTTCACACAGTACCTGACTTTATCACCTCTTTCTCATGCATCTTGTGATTAAAGGCTTGACCCTATTTCCACCTCAGACTAGCAGTTTTAAAAGGCAGTTCCCAGGGGTAAGGCAGGAATAAAGACGCAGACCTACTAGAGAACGGACTTGAGGTTATGGGGAGGGGGAAGGGTGAGCTGTGACAGGGCGAGAGAGAATCATGGACATATACACACTAACAAACGTAGTAAGGTAGATAGCTAGTGGGAAGCAGCCGCATGGCACAGGGATATTGGCTCGGTGCTTTGTGACAGCCTGGAGGGGTGGGATAGGGAGGGTGGGAGGGAGGGAGACGCAAGAGGGAAGACATATGGGAACATATGTATATGTATAACTGATTCACTTTGTTATAAAGCAGAAACTAACACACCATTGTAAAGCAATTATACCCCAATAAAGATGTTATAATAAATAAATAAAATGCCATCAAGAATTAAAAAAAAAAAAAAGGCAGTTCCCAAATTTGCAGGACTATGAAACTGGATCTGGTAAAACCTTTTTAATGGGTGAGAGAAAAATATCCACATGTCAGCCAGCCAGCAAAGACTTCTCTTCTGATCTTTTGACTGTGCTCTGTGGAATGGACCAGATTGACCCAGGGACCCAGGCACCACTGGATATCAGGGACAGATATGGAAAGCCAGAGAATCCAACTAACCTGAAATGTCTGCTCTTATAAATCTAACTTCTTCTGATTTGGACTTCAGGCAGTGTGGTGTAATAGCAAGATGCCTGCTATAAAAATGAGTCTGCGGTTTGAATATTTTTATATAATTTGGTGACCTCATCATGACATCTCTTTGAGCTTCAGATTTTCCTTTCTAAAATGAGGAGAGAAGGCTAACTATCCTGTTGGCTTTTTTGTTTTTGTTTTAATGTAAATGGTTTGTTGACCAGAGGGGAGGAAAAACAGGGAGAAACCAAAAATGATTCAGAGCTTAGATTCTGCATACATGCATGAATTGAAAATTTATTTCGTTGAGTTTTTTTTTTTTTTTAAATGAGCCGTTTGGGTGAATTTCCAGTGTGATTTGCAATGAACTAACTCAGTGCAATTATCCGCCATGTTTGTGGAAAAGCCTAATACTCTGAAAATGACTAAACAATAAAAACTCAACAGAAGTCTCATAGACCAGGGAAGAAAATCACTTAAGTATGGTTTATCTCCTTTTAAACACAAGAAGAAATGCAATTTAACAATGAATTAGCAAAATTTGGATAGCCAAAGAAGATATAGGAAATAACCGTTAGATGAAGTCAACAGTTAGCAAAAACACAAAATTGGCAAAGTGAAGAATGGTTCAGTGGGAATAAAAAGTAAGAAATAGACAGCTTCAAAGGATCATGCATAGGGAGAGACAATAGCCTTTTTAAGATGGATCAGTTATAGAGGGAGGTACAGAGAAGTATCAATCCCATAGCCATCACTATAGTTCAGGTCTTCATTAATTCGCATATGAATTTATGTCCTATGCTTGTGTGGTAGATAGAATAATGGTCCCCCAAAGATGTCCGTGTCCTAATCTCTGGAACCTGTGAATATGTTATAGTACATGGCAAAAGGGAACTCTGCAGATGTGATTAAATTAAGCATTTTGACATGGGGAGATTATCCTGGATTATACAGTTGGGTCTAATGTAACCAGAGGTGTCCTGATAAGAGGGTGATAAAAGGGTCACAGTCAGAAAAAATGTGATTATGAAAGCAGATGTTCATAGTCAAAAAAATATTCAAAAATATTATCCTATTAGCTTTGAAGATAGAGGCAGGGGGTCACGAGCTAAGGAACACAGGTATCCTCTGGAAGCTGAAAAAGTCAAGGAAACAGGTCCTCCCCAGAGCTCCAGACAAAGCACAGCCTGACCTACACCTTAATTTCAGTCCAGTGAAATCCGTTTCTAACTTTTGACCTCCAGAATTGTAGATAATAAATTTGTGTTATTTTAAGCTACTAAGTTTGTGGTAATTCCCTATAGCAGCAATAGGAAACTAATACACCTGGTTTCCCCAATCACTCACTCCTGTTTCCAATTGATCCAATACATAGCAACAACTTATCTAAAAAGTCGTTTTTATCATAGCACTTCTCTGTTCAAAACCTTCAGTGGTCCCTCAATTCTCAACTGAAAAAAATTCATTCCTGAGCTGAAAGTCATAACATCCCCATCCCTTTTTTTGAAGCACTTCCATTTCTTAAAAATTTTCATTGAGATAAGAACACAACAAATTTTAAGAGTACCATACATTATTGTTGACTATGTGTACAATATTGTACATCACATCTTCAGAGTTTATCTTATTTAACTGAAACTTTGTGTTGATTAATAACTCCACATTTCCTTCTCCCCACAGCCTCTGAGAACCACCATTCCAGCCTTTGAGTTTATAAATTTGACTATTTTAAATACCTAATATAAGTGGAATCATGCAGTATTTGTTTTTCTATGTCTGGCTATTTCACTTAGAATAACGTCCTCAAGGTCCATTCATATTGTCAAATATTGCAAAATATTAGAAAGAAAGGCATCCAAATTGAAAGGAAAGAATTAAAATTATACCTGTTTCGCACATGACATGATCTTATACATAGAAATCCTTAAAGACATCATTAAGAAAAACTGTGACAACTAACAAATGAATTCAGTAAAGTTGCAGGATACAAAATCAACACACAAAAAAATCCATTCTTTCTATACACTAACAACAAACTATCTGAAAAGGAAATTTGGAAAAAAAAAATCCCATTTACAACAGCACCAAAAAGAATGAAATACTTAGGAATAAACTTAACTAAGGAGGTGACAGATTTATATACTGAAAACTACAAAACATTGATGAAGGAAATTAAACAAAACACAAATGGAGAAACATCCTGTGCTCATAAATTAGAAGCCTTAATGTTGTTAAAATGTCCAAGCTACCCAAAGACATCTACAAATTCAATTCAATCCCTATCAAAATCCCAAAGACATTTTTTACAGAACTGGAATTCAGATCTCTTAACTCTATCACCAACCACCTTCCCAAATTTAGGCATCAGTACTGATTTGCACACATCTTTATTCCAACTAAACTAGTCTTTCACCAATTCACAGTCTCTTGAAAGGCAATGTCTATAATATATCTATGCACAATAAAATCTCCTGTTTGAGAGCATTTCTAAACTTGATTTAAATAAAACATAAATGGACAGATTAAAATACGTAAAATATTCACTGTTTAGAAAATAAACTGGGAAAATATTTAAGACAAGCATAACAGAAGAATATTTTTTCTAGTTTAATATCTAATGTAAAAGGAATTAATATAAATGATTAGAAACACATAGATGACATTAGGTGAATGCATAGAAATGTCAAACATGTATTTCACATAAAAAATTTCAACTGATTGGAAAGTAAATGGATAAAATATTCAACCAAATAAATTCAACTTAAATAATTGCATATTATTTTAATCTATAAATGAGTAAATACTAAAAATTATAATTATAATGCCAAGTGTATGGTGAAACACATCCTTAACAACGGCTTTAAAAAGTTAAAATCCTAGAATACAGCATTAAAATTGTAACCTCAACTTTTGATTAATCTATTCCTAGAAATTCAGAGTTCAAATTGTCTGAGTGGGGAATTGCTTAAATTATGGTACATGTATTTTATGGAATCTGTATATTCTAGAAGTTTTTAAGAATTTAGGAAAATACAATTTAGAGAATTGTATGTAGAGTATGTAAAACAATATAAGACATGAAAGGCCTTATGCATGAAAATGTTATCAGCACTCATCAAAAAGTGATGAAATTGTTTTACATTTTTCTTGTAACATTTTGGAAATATTTTATTTTGAGTACATATTAGTTTGCATAAAAATAAACTTTATTTTAAAAAAACATTTCTACCCATCTTTCAGGTCTCACCTTAACTTTGATTCCCCTATATTTTTCTTTTCTTTTATCAGACCAATGGAATATTTTGCTTCTTCACTTCCAAAGCAAGCACACAAAGCAGTTTTCATGAAACTCTCGTCATACTACTTTGTTTGCAATTATTTATGAGCATAGAAAAGGGGACAGTCATGCATATTTTTATAGGACTTTTAAACACATAGTTCAATGCCAAAAATATAGTAGCTGATCAACTAGTGTTTGTTGTAACATTAACCTAACTCATTTTAGTGCAGTTTCTGTGTTCCAAACAAGAGTGGATGTTTTTCCCCCATACAATTGACAGATATTTTTAAAGACTGAAATTCTAAGAGGAAAATTTTTGTTTAACATGTTTTGCATCACTGATATAATAAAAGAAAATCTGAATGATAGGACAGGGGTATTCCCATTCAGTTATTTTTAAAAGAAAAAAACAAATTAGTTTCTGATAAAACCTGGACACTCAAAACTCTCCCTAAGAATCTCTGTCCCTTAGCTGCTAGAATCATTCAATCCCCAATGGTTTATCTCTACCAGTGTTTCCTGCTGGGTGAGAAGCACTGTCTCTGATGCCATATGAAACACCTCTGTGACCACACCCAGGACAGGACTTCTCCATTTTACCAGAGCCACTGAATTAATAATTCATTGTCAAGGTACTGCTACCTTCCTGAGTTTGGAAATCACCACTACCACTGATGTTTACTCCAAAAGATATAAGTGCCAACCCTAAATTATGTGTGAGCTCACCATATCTTTTTGCATATTATCTGACCATTCCCCCATGGGCCAGTTATAGAGCTATGTCAATTTCCCTAGCCCAGTCCAGCTTCTTTTCCTTTGCCAGAGACCCATGCCACTAAGGTCCCTGCATGCTTCATGGTAAGGACTGTCCCACTGCTGACATGTCCTCTGCAGAGAAAAAGAAACAGCTATTTGATGTTTTCTCTTTACCTGATACAATATCAAGACTATAAACCCTGTAACCATTGGCTTCTTTCTGAAATAAGTATTAATATACTTTTAAAAGAAAAGGAAATTTAGTCAAGTATTGAATATTTACTGTACTTAGCAAACAGAGGTAAATTACAAAGACTCAAGCCTCCATGTTTAAACTGATATCCAATGAGGAGCAGAAAAATCTGCAGCATGTGGTGTACAGCCTAATATTAAGGATCACTATTATGTGCTGCCTTGACATCTGGTGAAATAGGAGAGCCTTGAATGCTCTAACTGCAAGGTTGCCTCTCAACTCTCCTCCCTTAGATGACGTCTCCTAGCCAAACAGTCGTCCTTATCAAAGGGGTCAGGCACAGTTCCCGCCATACCTGAGTAGCTGGTTTTAACTTCCTACCAATCTGCAAAATTCTTCAAACAAGCCAAGCACATCCTCCTATGGGTGCCAGGGAGCATCCTACCCTCTTACTGTGACAGAGCTTTTCACTCTGTTCCCAAGTCCAACACCTGAATGACCCTGTATAGCATACAATATCCTCCTCCTCCAGGCTATGAGTATGTGGGACTAACGAACTACCATCAAACTCATCTGTCCAGTGTCAAGTCTCAGGTGTTTGACCATCCTCACAACCCTAGGATGGGAATCCCTCCCTCAACAACAGGGCGAGTAGGAAGCAATTAAAACATATCAATAAAGGAGCTTCTGAAAATGTACAGCATGCTCACAAATACGCACTTTGTTTTGTTATTTTTTCCCCTCAGACTAGAGTTCTTGGGAAGATACAGTTTCTTCTTATAAAATCTTCACAATTGGATCTGGCTGAGTGGTGGACCTGCATCAGCAGCTTTGTATTCAGTGTTACCCTGTTCCTCTCAAGCACACCAAACACACTCAGCAATATCCAGAACCACAGATCTCTATTTTCTTCCCCTAAAGTCTTTAAGCCGCATACACTGAAAATAGTATCATTACTAAAATCAGCATCCAAGTCCAGGTCAAGGATTTCTGTGAGGGTAGGACCAGAGGATGCTGATATTCCAGTATACTGATGGAAGAAATTTCTTCCTAGCAAGTGTTTTCAAATGTTCATAGGCCAGAATCAAAGTAATTATCAATGATAGCTTGAGTGAACATTTTATATTTTCCATCTGTTTCTTTGTGTCCTTGTGCTTTTGCTACCTTCCTTAAGGAAACAGGAAAATGAATTAAGGGGTGGTGTGGAAGAGTGCAAGTTGTCTCTACCATCCAGTCTTTAGCTATCATCTTAATTATGGCTTAGAAATATAGCATCCCAGTTTGGAGACTAAATTTTCCAGCTTCCCTTGCTCCTATATATGACTGTGTGGTAAAATACTAAACAAAGAGATATAAAGAAAAATACTGTGTGGGACTTCTAGGAAGTCTTCTAAACGGCAGGCACTGAACCTTTCTTCCCTCCATTTGCGCACCTTCTTGCTGGCTGGGGTATGGCGTGATGACTAGATTTAGAGCAGCAGCTTTTGAACCACAGGACACAACGCCAAGTATAACAGAGCATCAAAGAGAAGAGAAGGAACCTAGATTCCTAGAGACTATCAAGCTACCATAGCAGCCCTGAACTACCTATCTCCAGACTCTCTTACATAAGAAAGAAAAATAAACATCTGTCTTGTTGAAGCTAACTGTCATATGCAGCAGAACTTCATCCTAACTGATACAGCTGGCATACCTAGAGCTGCTTTTCAACTAGTTCATACCAGCATAGCCACGCTGAATACTAAATTAGGAAATTCTGTTATATGGGTTACTGAGACAAATTCCACCTGGAAATGCTGTACAGCAGCTGCAGAGGCAGGAAATTCACCCTGTGAATCTTGCTAGTACAAGCCTGGGCAACCCCTGGTGGACTGCTGAGTGGACAAAGCTAGTATCAGTAACAGTGTCAGTGGCGTGTTCTGGGCCCACCTGCTATTTTGGAGAAGCACAACATTTGCAGAGGCAAGGTAGCAGAGCAGATGACAGGAGTTGTAGCACTGGTGGCAATATTATCATGACTATTATTAAAAATTCAAGGTCTCCACACATATAGGCAGAGCAGCCAACCACCTCCAAGATGCTAAAGGTTCAGGTGCCAGGAATATTCACTATCCTTTTAATAAAAAAGTAACTTAAATAGTATACATGCTTCCCAATATCAAATAATGGCTCAGACCACAGCAACGGTTAGACAGTAAAATCCATGACAAACAAAAGACCAAGCTATTCATTTCTAAATAATTCAACAACTCATTAAAACTATTAAATTAGATGAATGATTTATCTGATTAAATAAGTAGTTGTATGATTTTATACACATACATATTTAACTTAGAGAATAAAAGGAGAGGGACCTTCAAGATGCCGGAGGAGTAAGATGTGGAGATCACCTTCCTCCCAACAAATACATTAAAATACATCTACATGTGGAACAGCACTCACAGAACAGCTACTGAACGCTGGCAGAAGACCTCAGACTTCCCAACAGGCAAGAAAATCCCCATGTACCTGGCCGTGTGGGTTACAGGGTCTTGGTGCTCTGGCCTGGTGTGAGGCCTGAGATTCTGAAGTGGGAGAGCCGAGTTCAGGACACTGGAACACCAGAGACCTCCTAGCCGCACATAATATCAATTGGCAAGAGCTCTCCCAGAGATCTCCATCTCAATGCTAAGACCCAGCTTCAACCCAATGGCCAGCAAGTTCCAGTGCTGGACGCCCCATGCCAAACAACTAGCAAGACAGGAACACAACACCACCCATTAGCAGAGAGGCTGCCGAAAATCATACTAAGTTCACAGACACCCCAAAACACACCACCAGACGTGGTCCTGCCCACCAGAAAGCCAAGATCCAGCCCCACCCACCAGAACACAGGCACCAGTCCCCTCCACCAGGAAGCCTACACAAGCCACTGAACCAACCTCACCCACCTGGGGCAGATACCAAAAACAACGGGAACTACGAACTTGCAGCCAGAGAAAAGGAGACCCCATACACTTTGTAAGTTAAACAAAATGAGAAGACAGAAAAATACACACCTGATAAAGGACCAAGGTAAAAACCCACCAGACCAAACAAATGAAGAGGAAATAGGCGGTCTACCTGAAAAAGAATTCAGAGGAATGATAGTAAAGATGATCCAAAATCTTGGAAATAGAATGCAGAAAATACAAGAAACATTTAACAAGTAACAAGAACTAATGACCAAACAAACAATGATGAGCAACACAAAAAATGAAATGAAAAATTCTCTAGAAGGAATCAATAGCAGAATAACTGAGGCAGAAGAATGGATAAGTGACCTCCAAGATAAAATAGTGGAAATAACTACCTCAGAGAAGAATAAAGATAAAAGAATGAAAAGAATTGAGGACAGTCTCAGAGACTTCTGGAACAACATTAAATGCACCAACATTCACATTATAGGGGTCCAAGAAGGAGAAGAGAGAGAGAAAGGACCTGAGAAAATATTAGAATAGACTGTAGTCAAAAACTTCCCTAACATGGGAAAGGAAATAGTCAATCAAGTCCAGGAAGCACAGAGAGTCCCATACAGGATAAATCCAAGGGAAACATACCAAGAAACATATTAATGAAACTATCAAAAATTAAATACAAACAAAAAATATTAAATGCAGGAAGGGAAAATCAACAAATAACATACAAGGGAATCCCCATAACATTAACAGCTGATCTTTCAGCAGAAACTGCAAGCCAGAAGGGTAGGGCAGGACATATTTACAGTGATGAAAGGGAAAAACTTGCAACCAAGATTACTCTACCCAGAAAAGATATCATTCAGATTTGATGGAGAAATTAAAACCTTTAAAGACAAGGAAAAGTTAAGAGAATTTAGGACCACCAAACCAGCTTTACAACAAATGCTAAAGGAACCTCTCTAAGAAGGAAACAGAAGAGAAGGAAAAGACTACAAAAACAAACCCAAAACAATTAAGAAAACCATAAAAGGAACATATATATTGAAAATTACCTTAAAGGTAAATGGATTAAATGCTCCAACCAAAAGACATAGACTGGCTGAATGGGTCGAAAATAAGACCTGTATATATGCTGTCTACAAGAGACCCACTTCAGACCTAGGGAGACATACAGACTAAAAGTGAGGGGATGGCAAAAGATATTCCATGCAACTGGAAATCAAAAGAAAGCTGGAGTAGCAATTCTCATATCACAGAAAATAGACTTTAAAATAAAGACTATTACAAGAGACAAAGAAGGACACTACGTAATGATCAAGGGATCAACCAAAGAAGAAGATATAACAATTGTAAATATTTATGCACCCAACATAGGGACACTTCAATACTTAAGGGAAATGCTAACAGGCATAAAAGGGGAAATCAACAGTAACACAAAAATAGTAGGGGACTTTAACACCCCACTTTCACCAATGGACAGATCATCCAAAATGAAAATAAATAAGGAAACATAACCTTTAAATGACACATAAAACAAGATGGACTTAATTGATATTTATAGGACATTCCATTCAAAAACAACAGAAGACACTTCTCAAGTGCTCATCGAACACTCTCCAGGATAGATCATACCTTGGGTCACAAATCAAGCCTTGGTAAATTTAAGAAACTTGAAATCATATCAAGTATCTTTTCCAACCACAATGATATGAGACTTGATATCAGTTACAGGAAAAATATGTAAAGAATACAAACACATGGATCCACCAGAGGGCAGAGAGCAGAAGCAAGAACAACAACAGTCCTGCAGCCTGTGGAACAAAAACCACATTCATAGAAAGATAGACAAGATGAAAAGGCAGAGGGCTATGTACCAGATGAAGGGACAAGACAAAACCTCAACTAAATGAAGTGGAGATAGGCAACCTTCCAGAAAAAGAATTCAGAATAATGATAGTAAAGATGATCCAGGACCTCGGAAAAAGAATGCAGGCAAAGATTGAGAAGATGCAAGAAATGTTTGACAGAGACCTAGAAGAATTAAAGAACAAACAGAGATGAACAATACAATAATTGAAATGAAAAATATACTAGAAGGAATAGCAGATTAACTAAGGCAGAAGAACGGATAAGTGACCTAGAAGACAGAATGGTGGAATTCACGGCTGCAGAACAGAATAAAGAAAAAAGAATGTAAAGAAATGAAGACAGCCTAAGAGCCCTCTGGGACAACATTAAACACAAAAACGTTCACACTATAGGGGTCCCAGAAGGAGAAGAGAGAGAGAAAGGACCTGAGAAAATATTTGAAGAGATTATAGTTGAAAACTTCCCTAACATGGGAAAGGAAATAGCCACCCAAGTCCAGGAAGCACAGAGAGTCCCATACAGGATAAACCCAAGGAGAAACACACCAAGACACATAGTATTCAAACTGGCAAAAATTAAAGACACAGAAAAATTATTGAAAACAGCAAGGGAAAAATGACAAATAACATACAAGGGAACTCCCATAAGGTTAACAGCTGATTTCTCAGAAGAAACTCTACAAGCCAGAAGGCAGTGGCATGATATACTTAAAGTGATGAAAGGGAAAAACCTACAACCAAGATTACTCTACCCAAAAAGGATCTCATTCAGATTCATGGAGAAATGAAAAGATTTACAGACAAGCTAAGAGAATTCAGCACCACCAAACCCGCTCTACAACAAATGCTAAAGGAACTTCTCTAAGTGGGAAACATAAGAGACGAAAAGGGCCTACAAAAACAAACCCAAAACAATTAAGAAAATGGTAATAGGAACATACATATCAATAATTACCTTAAACGTGAATGGCTTAAATGCTCCAACCAAAAGACACAGGCTTGCTGAATGGATACAAAAACAACACCCATATATATGCTGTCTACAAGAGACCCACTTCAGACCTAGGGACACATACAGACTGAAAGTGAGGGGATGGAAAAAGATATTCCATGCAAATGGAAATCAAAAGAAAGCTGGAGTAGCAATACTCATATCAGATAAAATAGACTTTAAAATAAAGAATGTTACAAGAGACAAGGACAGACACTACGTAATGATCAAGGATCAATTGAAGAAGAAGATATAACAATTGTAAATATATATGCACCCAACATCGGAGCACCTCAATACATAAGGCAACTGCTAACAGCTATAGAAGAGGAAATCGATAATGACACAATAACAGTGGGAGACTTTAACACCTCACTTACACCAATGGACAGATCATCCAAACAGAAAATTAATAAGTAAACAGAAGCTTTAAATGACACAATAGACCAGATAGATTTAATTGATATTTATAGGACATTCCATCCAAAAACAGCAGATTACACTTTCTTCTCAAGTGCACACGGAACATTCTCCAGGACAGAATCACATCTTGGGTCACAAATCAAGCCTCAGTAAATTTAAGAAAACTGCAATCATATCAAGCATCTTTTCTGACCAAAACGCTATGAGATTAGAAATCAATTACAGGGAAAAAAACATAAAAATCACAAACACGTGGAGGCTAAACAATACGATACTAAATAACCAAGCGATCACTGAAGAAGTCAAAGAGGAAATCAAAAAATACCTAGAGACAAATGACAATGAAAACACAACGATCCAAAACCTATGGCATGCAGCAAAAGCAGTTCTAAGAGAGAAGTTTATAGCTATACAAGCCTACCTCAAGAAACAAGAAAAATCTCCAATAAACAACCTAACCTTACAGCAAAAGGAACTAGAGAAAGAAGAACAAACAAAACCCAAAGTTAGCAGATGGAAAGAAATCATAAAGATCAGAGCAGAAATAAATGAAACAGAAACAAAGAAAACAATAGTAAAGATCAATAAAACTAAAAGCTGGCTCTCTGAGAAGATAAACAAAATTGATAAACCATTAGCCAGACTCATCAAGAAAAAGAGGGAGAGGACTCAAATCAATAAAATTAGAAATGAAGAAGGAGAAGTTACAAGAGACACTGCAGAAACAAAAAGCATCCTAAGAGACTACTACAAGCAACTCTATGCCAATAAAATGGACAACCTGGAAGAAATGGACAGTTTCTTAGAAAGGTATAACTTCCCAAGACTGAACCAGGAAGAAATAGAAAACATGAACAGACAAATCACAAGTAATGAAATTGAAACTGTGATTAAAAATCTTCCACAATAACAAATGTCCAGGACCACATGGCTTCACAGGGGAATCTATCAAACATTTAGAGAAGAGCTAACACCCATCCTTCTCAAATTCTTCCAAAAAACTGCAGAGGAAGGACACTCCCAAACTCATTCTATGAGTCCACCATCACCCAGATACCAAAACCAGACAAAGATACTACAAAAAAAAGAAAATTACAGACCATTATCACTGATAAATATAGATGAAAAATCCTCAACAAAATACTAGCAAACAGAAACCAACAACCCATTAAAAGGATCATACACCATGAAAAGTGGGATTTATCCCAGGGATGCAAGGATTCTTTGATATATGCAAATCAATCAATGTGATAAACCATATAAACAAATTGAAGAATAAAAACCATATGATCATCTCAATAGATGCAGAAAAAGCTTTTGACAAAATTCAACACCCAGTTATGATAAAAACTCTGCAGAAAGTGGACATAGTGGGAACCTACCTCAACATAATAAAGGCCATATACGACAAACCCACAGCAAACATCATTCTCAATGGTGAAAAACTGAAAGCATTTCCTCTAAGATCAGGAACAAAAAAAGGATGTCCACTCTCACCACTATTATTCAACATAGTTTTGGAAGTCCTAGCTATGGCAATCAGAGAAGAAAAAGAAATAAAAGGAATATAAATTGGAAAAGAAGAAGTAAAACTCTCACTGTTTGCAGATGGCATGATACTATACACAGAGAATCCTAAAGATACCACCAGAAAACTACTAGAGCGAATCAACGAATTTGGTAAAGTTGCAGGATACAAAATTAATGCACAGAAATCTCCTGCATTCCTATATACTAATGATGTAAAATCTGAAAGAGAAATAAAGAAACACTCCAACTTACCATTGCAACAAAATGAATAAAATACCTAGGAATGAACCTACCTAGGAAGACAAAAGACCTGTATGCAGAAAACTATAAGACACTGATGAAAGAAATTAAATATGATACCAACAGATCAAGAGATATACCGTGTTCTTGGACTGGAAGAATCAACATTGTGAAAATGACGATACTACCCAAAGCAATCTAGAGATTCAATGCAATTCCTATCAAAATACCAATGGCATTTTTTACCTAACTAGAACAAAAAATCTAAAATTTGTATGGAGACACAAAAGACACCGAATAGTCAAAGCAGTCTTGAAGGAAAAAAATGGAGCTGGAGGAATCAGACTCCCTGACTTCAGACTATACTGCAAAGCTCCAGTCATCAAGACAATATGGTACTGGCACAAAAACAGAATCATAGATCAATGGAACAGGATAGAAATCCCAGAGATAAACCCACACACCTATGGTCAACTAATCTATGACAAAGGAGACAAGGATATACAATGGAGAAAAGACAGCCTCTTCAATAAGTGGTGCTGGGAAAACTGGACAGCTACATGTAAAAGAATGAAATTAGAAAACTCCCTAACACCATATACAAAAATAAACTCAAAATGGATTAAGGACCTAAATGTAAGACCAGACACTATAAAACTCTTAGAGGAAAACATCAGCAGAACACTCTATGACATAAATCACAACAAGATCCTTTTTGACCCACCTCCTAGAAAAGGAAATAAAAACAAAAATAAACAATTGGGACCTAATGAAACTTAAAAGCTTTTGCATAGCAAAGGCAAACATAAGCAAGATGAAAAGACAACCTTTAGAATAGGAGAAAATACTTGCATGTGAAGCAACTGACAAAGGATTAATCTCTAAAATATACAGGTAGTTCATGCAGCTCGATAACAAAAAAACAAACAACCCTATCCAAAAATGGGCAGAAGACCTAAGTAGACATTTCTCCAAAGAAGATATACAGATTGCCAACAAACACATGAAAGGATGCTAAATACCACTTATCATTAGAGAAATGCAAATCAAAACTACAATGAGGTATCACCTCACAGCGGTCAGAATGGCCAACATCAAAAAATCTACAAACAATAAATGCTGGAGAGAGTGTGGAGAAAAGGGAACCCTCTTGCACTGTTGGTGGGAATGTAAATTGATACAGCCACTATGGAGAACAGTATGGAGGTTCCTTAAAGAACTAAAAATAGAACTACCATATGACCCAGCAATCCCACTACTGGGCATATACCCTAAGAAAACCATAATTCAAAAAGAGTCATGTACCACAATGTTCATTGCAGCACTATTTACAATAGTCAGGACATGGAAGCAACCTAAGTGTCCACTGACAGATGAACGGATAAAGAAGATGTGGCACATATATACAATGGAATATTACTCAGCAATAAAAAGAAACGAAGTTGAGTTATTTGTAGTGAGATGGATGGACCTAGAGTCTGTCATACAGAGTCTAGGAATAAAGACGCAGATATAGAGAGGTGAGTTGAGGACATGGGAAGGGGGAAGGATAAGCTGGGATGAAGTGAGATAGTAGCATTGACATATATACACTACCAAATATAAAATAGATAGCTAGTGGGAAGCAGCTGCATCACACAGGGAGATCAGCTCGGTGCTTTGTGACCACCTAGAGGGGTTGGATAGGGAGTGTGGGAGGGAGACGCAAGAGGGAGGGGATGTGGGGATATATGTATACATATAGCTGATTCACTTTGTTATATAGCAGAAACTAACACAACATTGTAAAGCAGTTATACTCCAATAAAGATGTTTAAAAAAAGAATAAAAGGAATTTTAAATGTATTTCTTTTATTAATTTATACTGCCATATTAGCTGTAACATATTTTGACTATTACCCCTGATCATTCTCAGATAGAAGCAAATTCTATAAAGTTAGAATTTTGTAAAAGGAACTGCTTTTCTGCTTTCCACACTCTGGACACCAAATTCTTGACTGTGATTACCACTTAGTACCTACCCAGTGATGATTTACCCATCTATAAAAATAGTTGAGGGATATTTAACTTTGGGACTTCATATTTTTTAAAAGAAGACACTCATGGGGAAATAACACCATTAACTAAGAATGATGAAACATGCAATGAGGAAAGAACTATAAAGATGTCAAAATAAACGTAAACTATAAAACACTGTGATCAACATTAACTCATAATCCATCTTTCGCAGGAAACTGGTGAAATCATTACATTAGCTATCTGTTGGTAAGGGAAGTATGTCTCTTTTAGTTTGCCTACTATTTTGATTTCACCATAATGATTTACCGATCTTTTTCCACATTTTAAACTCTAATAATTAATTTTGGAGGTTGTTCAACTTCTTGTATCAAGGACTTAATAATAATTGCCGAGAATTCTGTCTCCTCTCAATTGCTCTTTTGTCAAAACTTAAATATAGAGTCTTTGTCAATTGTGTCAAATTGAGATTTTTTTTTTAAGATTTTTCTTTCTTTTCTTTCTTTTTTTTTTAAGATTTTTCTTTCTCTCAATTATGATCTGCATAATTGTTACCCCTAGTTACTAGGAGTAGTGGTTCTCAAATACTGGCCTACTGCATCAGAATCACTAGAGTATTTGTTTAAAATTCATATTTCCAGACCAAACTCTCATAAAATGTTCTAGGTGGGACCTAGGAAACAGTAGTTTAGTAAGGTGTCCAGACTCAAAATCAAAAGCACAGGCAGATTTGGGAAACTGATTAGAGAAAGGTTGCCCTTGCTACCTGGTGAGGCTGAAGCACTGCTCTTTTTGCCTCTCCTAAGTTCTTTGGGATATTCCTGTTACTACAACTATTGGGTGGGGAATGGGAAAGGGTTCAAACCCTCACTCTGAATTTTGATAAATAGATGTATTTTTTTAGATTTAAACATGGTATCAACTCAATGTGAAAAGTTCAGTCCCTAAAAGGCAGAAATTTTTATTATGTTTCTTCCTCAGAAACATCATCATACCTCCTGTGATTGCAATCACTTCAGTTTTTACTGTAAATTTCACAGTCATTCTCAGGTAACTAACTTAGATAACTCAGGGACAGGACAATGAAAAACTATTAGGAAAACTGTAGAATAACCAAATTAAAGCATGAAGTATCATGCCCAAGCATTGATGAGGCTGGTGATCATCAGACAGAAGCAAAAGGAAGAGTTTTGAATTCCAACCAGATTTGAGCAATCAGATGTGAATCGGAGGTCAGAGGAGGCAACGGGTCATGAATCCGACAAGTCCTGCAAAGTGGGTCTTAAAACAGAAGTCTAAGGTCAGCAGAAAGCAGGAAAGGGTTAAGTCCATGGTTTTAGGCAAGGCTGGAGAGATCAGCAGAATCTTGAAGGTCAAAACAAGTACAGAATCCAACAGCTTAGAGAATTTGAAGCCGTGGCATTCCTGAGTAGAACCAGAAAAGAAGCTCTGAGCCTATGGCAGTGAGTGATTTTCTCTGCTCGTGTCGTTTTCTACCTCCTGTTGGATACACGTGGCACTGAGACCACAGGTGTATAATCACTGACAGAGGATGTTTGGAGACTTGAAGGGTACGATATGTACCTGACTGAAGTAAGAGCAGAAGTGTGATAGTTCCTGGTCGCTCTTAAACATTAGAAGTGCCCAGCAGGCAATTCATTCTACCGTGTTTATTAATTCCTTCCCTGTACCTCACAATGTACAAATGCAAGTGCTGGCCCCTGTCTCCTGTATGTTTATAATATATAAAAGACCTGGGGAAATCTTTCAGCTCAAGTTTTTTAGGCAGCTTAATTCCTCATTAGCTTTCATAAAGGTCAATTCACTAGGTCAAACTCTGTTGTTGAAATTAAAATAGTCTAACCAGTAAAAGGTTCTAAGCATCCACTTGAATAAGAAAATGGAAGTTGTTAGTGGGAGGCATGGAGTTCTCAGCCCTCACAACAATGTAGGATAAAAAACAAAAACTAAACTGTGACCTTGCATAAGTCGTTGAATATCTCTAGGCCTCAGTGTCCTGCACTGCAAAATCAAGAGGACAGCACTGCCCAGTATGTGGCCAGTATTTTCTTTTAATTAAATGCGTATCTAATTCCATGAGTATCTAATTCCAAATACTCATATTTTGATGACACAGACAACAAAAACATTCATAAAAATGTACAAAATTTTAACAGTTATGTAGTTTTTAAAAAGAGTAAATAAGAACTAGGACTGGAGAAAATACAGTCAAAATTTCTCCAAAGAAGATATACAGATTGCCAACAAACATATGAAAGAATGCTCAACATCATTAATCATTAGAGAAATGCAAATCTTTTTGTAATATGTATTTTCTTCTTTCTAGTTGCACAAAAACATTAGAGAAATTATAAGTAGTGTTAAATTTGATACCGATTGATATTTGTATCTAAGTACAGGGTCAGTTCTGCTTTTGATAAGCAAATTCCCAAGGAACATATGGATATAGAAGTAAAACATGGCAAAGAACCATATCACTCCTGCCTAGACCTCTATTCTACAGTCCAACTGAGGACTCTATTGAACTAGTGTGAGCCTTGAGAAGAACCTCAGATATCCGCCTTATCCAAATGATTCTGAGAGGCTTGGAACCAAAGGTAGCTGAAAGGCTTTGCTTATTTCTATATCCATGGTCAACGAAATCTCTATATTCTTACCTTCCTACTTCTCCAATGCAAGTAAAGACCAATAAATAGCACATGACCAAGTGAAAACAGAGAAGCTAGAGAATTAGTGCCAGTGCCTTGAGTATAGCAGGCATAGTCTACACACTCAGACATATTCACTGCTTTCACAGGCAGAAATGTAGCTCACATGTAGGAAAAAGAAAAATTATACTGAGAAATGACAGCTGAAAGCGTTCAACCCTTAGCCCTTTCAAAACTCTACTTGCTGAAAATGTTCCCCAATAGAGTATCTCAGAATGATAATTATTGGAAATATAGTCAACAAATTTATTCCTAGTCAATAATTATTTGTATTTAATTTCTGTTGAAATGACTGGTGTGATTTGTCTCCTGATTGGACCCTGACTGATAGAGTACACATGGTATTTAAGCCATAAGGCTAGGTGGCATCACTAAAAGAATATAGATAAAGAAGCCAAGAGTTCCAGAGAGTGAGCTTTGGAGCACTCCAACTAACTGACAGGTTTCAGGAAATGAGAAGAAAAAACAGCAAAAAAAAAAAAAAAAAAAAAAAGACAGGAAAACATTAGCAACTAGGGAAGTAGAAGGAAAATAGACAATGTGATACTCTAGAAGACAAGTGAAAAGTCTTTCAAGGAAGACAGATTGATCAATGCAGGCAAAGTGGAGATCATTGGTAACCTACAAAATGATGGAGGAAAAGGCTTGATTAGTACATGTTTAAAAGATATCAGAAATCATGATATTAATGCCAGATACTGTTGAATTCAGGGGAAATGTATAAAATTAGGAAAACAGAGCGCTTTAAAATTTTTAAATGCTCAATTTATAGTGAAGGATTAACATTTATTAATATTTACACCAAATAACATTAAAAAGCAAAAATTACAGAACATAAAAAGATCAACAGAAGTATTTAAAATAATGTGTCTCAGCTCATGGTAGCTTAACTAGACAAAATGCACTGTTTAAAATTAAATGTCATAAATGAAAAGTATATGTAATTGATATATATATAAAATTCTATACCTTGGATATAAGTAATATACCTTCTTCAAGTGTTCATGAAAGTCACAAAAACTGATTATATATTCAACCACCAAAAAACTTCAATAAATTCCAAAATTTAGAAAGAGTACAGGTAACATTCTCTGACCATGACAAAACCAAGAACAAAAATTCCTCCAACTGGCATGCTACACTAGTGCTTCTCATCACTATTTCTAGTATTTCTACTTTTTGTCATTCCGTGATGTGATAGGACTGTATTTCTCTACACCCTTGAATGTAGGCATGGTGTTGTGACTTGAATTAGCCAATAAAATGTGAGCAGAAGTATTTAAGGTGCTATTCTCTATTTCTCTCCAACTTGTGCTGCAGTGACTGGCAACATTTCAGATGGTTCTGAGTAAGCATTAATGGAGCACAGCCGTTGACTGACCCTAATAACCATTAAGTTAGTGCTAATCTATTCTGAATTGACTGAAACAAACACTTGAATTAAACTAAAAAGTCAAATTGAAATTATAGAATATATGCAGAAAAAAGATAACAAAAACGTTGTATATCAAAAGCTATGAAAATACACTTTGTTAAAAGTTATGCTTTAAGTACACATAAAAATGTTCAAGAAGACCCTTCCTTCTAGAGTGTTGCCATTAATATGACCCAGTTTCAAAACTCGAAGTATCCCTTCCTCTTCCAAAATTCACATTTCCAGGAATTAAAATCCTATTGGCCCAGCTTGGGATTAAATAACACAGGCATGGCCTCTTAAGCTTCTGAAGCCCTCCATTGTGCTTTTAGGCCATTTCTGGAGGGGAAAAGTTATTATTTTACTACATTTTACCACTTGACTATCTGCTGCCTACAATGACTCAACTGTCTAGATTCTAGACTCAGCGAACAGTGGCACCAAGACAAAGTTGCTAGATGGAAGATTACTATATGATGTTCAGTTGTCTTCCACGAGAAAGTACTTGGCATTCGTTACACAGGACAGGGCTATCAGTTGAACAGGAAAGTAAATAACATACATGGAAAACTGTATGTTCTATGCCAGTTTCTACCAGAATTGTCATGAATTCTAAACTAAGAGTCTATAAACTGATCACGCTTTTTTATAATGCTAATTTCCTGTGTACATTCTATGGGAAGAGATATTGTGTTTGTGGAGTAAGTATGAGGAGAAGCAACCTGCAATTCTTTGAATTAATCAGGTAGGTCATATTGTCCCAACTTTGTTTTGGCACTGTTGTATGTCGTAACTCCTACAACCACTACAAATGTCCGGCACAGGTTTTCCAAGCTTTCTCTCTTGTCCTCTCCATCCAGACAGAGGATTTTCATGTGACTTGACTCTTGCCTTTAATGGGACAAAAGCCAATTTAATTCAGCAAGGCCCACTCTTTAAGCAGCTTCCAGAGCAGAATATGTACTCCAAAAGGCGTCATGGACAACACTAAACCCTCCTCAGTGGCAAGAGCAGGGGGAAAAAAAGAGCATCCAGATGGCTACGCTGGAAGTCTTTTCTCTCTTCTGGAACTACCCAGGGATGGATTTCTGATCAAATGAATGCTACTGGACTCCTTTCAAGGCATTAAATGTAATTAGTTGTTAATTGTTATCGCTAAAGGACTCTGCTGAGTGGCTATCAGGGTACCATCTGGACAGCTCATCACATTCACTGGGGAAACGCTGAAATCTCCATTCAAAAATGTGTGTCACTTGAAGACATTTACAATACTTGTCAAAAACCCTTGTATTGACTGGGAAACTTGTTCACAGATGGCTGATATTAAAGACAGAAATGCTCTTTTTTGGGTCAAAATTCCACTTTATAGTAATATTTTTACTTCTTTAAAACGATCAGTTTTGAATGAGGATAAAGAGTAACATGTTTTCTTACATCTTTAACAACACTATCTATATCATCTGTTGCATGTGGTTGCAAACTGTAGAAAATTACATAATAATCTGAAGCAAAAAGAGAATTTATTGGAATGATATTAGAAGATTGGAAGACCACGGTTGAAAACTTGACAGGTACCAAGTAAGTTCTGGAGGGCTACGCAGAAGATAACCAGGGAAGGTCACATCATGCTAACAATCATTGTATTGTGCTATCACTTGCAAAAGATTCAAAGTCCTACAAGATAATACCTGTTGGCCAAGCCTGTGTCTTAGCTTTACCATCTGATTTTACTGGTATGAAAATAGAAAGGAGACATATCTCCTTTAGTTCATACAGTAGAATATAAGTACTGCCTTCAAGCAAAAGGTCTCCAAATTAACATAAGTACAACTAAGAAGCTTGCCTAGAAGGTGAACATCCCAAAGGTGGCTAAACTATTTTACCACAAATCAAACCCCTCCATGACAGCTTTAAAGAAAAACTGTCTTCCAATTATATTTGGAAAACCATGTATGATCCAGTCATTAACCAAATTTATATGCACATTCTGTTAAGAGGGTCATTATAGGGAAATCTTGGGAACTGTAGATGAAGTGGTACTTTCCTTGTCTTTTGAGACTAATATCATAGACGGAAAAAAAAAAAAAGTTCTTCTCCACGAGAGAATACTGGTTTAAGTGGACCATTTTTTGACACCTAATGGTGTTTTTAAAGTTTCATTAATTATTTATTCCACAGGCATCTATTAAGTTATTTATGTGTCACTGTGTAAGGTGACGGTGGGTGGACACAAAATAGTATTTAGCACTGTCTCTACTTAGTCTAATTGGGAAACTAACATATATCTACCCAAAACAATTAGTAAATAAGATAATGTAAATAATATACTTTGATGAAAGTCAGTTAAAATTCTATATATCCTTAAACAACAAGGTTCTACTGTATAGCCCAGGGAACTATATTCAGTATCTTATAACTTACAATGGAAAAGAATCTACTATATATATATTTGAATCACTTTGTAAACCTGAAACATCATAAATCAACTATACTTCAATAAATTAAAAAAAATGAAGACCAAAATAAAAAAAATTCTATATATCCTGATGCTTTCTTAATATTCAATTCTCAACAAGTGTTCTTGGGCCTAGAAAATAGATATGGCAGGAAAGCCAATTTTGTCCTTCCCATCTGTTATGTAATATGCCCAAATGTTACAAATTTGCTCCTTTTACCCAGATATTTAGATATCTCTTATCTAGTTCTAGCAACCTATATGCTCCTCCCTTTTCCTCTTATTAACTCCAATTCATCCTTCAAGATTCAACTCAGATGTACCTCCTGTAGGAAGCATTTCCTTATACACACTCCACAGATCCTTAATCTGTGTTCTGAACATCCTGTTGCATGTGGTCTTAATGGCACCATACCCTAATCACTCAGGAAACTTATTCCCACCCCTGCTCCCCTACTTCACTTCACCTACCCTTTGAAAAGGAGGAAAAGTACCAACAGGGGTCAAGGACAAAATGAAATTCTCAGGGACATACATGTAAACCAGAAAACCATGGAATGACATTTACATTTGGGGGGTGGGTGGTGAATAAAAGGATTATAAAAAGAATTTGATGAGAAAATATTGACCTTTGGAGACTTGGCAGGACCCCGAAGTTCTGAACAAGTTAAATAATAACTCCTCAGCAGAATCCAACATTTCCCTTCTTTAGCATGCTTAGCTGATTATCCACCGCACTATGGCAAGACTTGTGAATTAACGTTATTATTGTATCTCAGTGCGGAATAGATAGGAAAAGATTCGGGCTCTGCCCTTCTATGGTAACAGAGTAACACTGGGGCCTACAGTAAACATTCCTGCAAAATAGATGTATCAGTCACAGTCACACTCATCAGTGATTTTAACAGAGATTTAATAGAAAGAATTAATAAATAGGATAAAAGAGGTAAAAAGGCAAAAAGTAAACAGAGAGGTATCACAGAAATGGCAACTAAAGGAAGTAGCTACTGCCCTACGGTTCTAAGAAATTAGAAGCTTAGAAGAAAGATCCTGAAAAACTGGATGTACATCTCCAAGAAGGAGCCACTGCCAGATGGCACTGGTACCTCAGGAATTCAGAGGAGGACCTGGCAGAGCCAGGACTCAGACTACAGGAGGGACACCAGCTAGCTAGTGCTGGTAATCTGGAAAGATCCAGTGATGCTGGTACAGGGAGTACAAAAAAGAAAATGCAACTCGGAACCACCTGCTGCTACTGGAACCAAATGCCACATTCTAAATGAAGTACCATTGCTAGGATGACTCTGATGGGATCGGGAAACAAAAAAAGAAAGAACAAGCCCCATTTCCTCCTTCAGCCTTCCAATTTCTCTCTAGTTCCCCATCTTTATAGTGCCTAATAGGAGTCAGCATCCAAAAGGGACTGTAGTTTACAGGGTCCCAACCACAGTATTACAAAGCGGAAGCTGGGAGATAAGCACTTGGCAATCAGTAGGGAAGGCAGTGGGCAGGAAAGGAATCTCCAGGTAAAGTTAGGTGTCAATTCCTCTCCTTTCTGTCCCTTTTTAGATTTTAGACTCTCTTACGGTTTTCAAGACTTCTAACTGAGGATCATACTGTCATGATCCTTACAGTTATACTTTTTTATCAGACCTCTGACATGAACCAACTTGTCCATCCATCAGAGGATAGACTCTAAGTTGCTTCTAAACTGTCAACTTGTCCATTCTCTATGTTGCCTTGCTGATTAAAAAAAAAAGTTCATAGAAAGTGACTGATTTTTTGCTTCTTTTATCACCCTAACTTCTGATCCAATTAGAAAAACTTTTTTTTAAATGTCAATTTCCCTTTAATTCTCAGGAACAGGGCTTTCTTGATCTTGTCTGGAAATGTAGGGACTCATTCCACTCTGAAAAATGTCTGACCTTCTAGATAAAAAATTAACACACTATAGAGGGAATAATGAGTCCCATCTCTAGGCAACCATGAGTCGTCAGTCACATTTAGCTTTCAGATACATTTATCCACCTTTATTCTTAAAAAGTTATTTTTTTTAATCTCTGTGTACCCTTTCTAAGCAGCATTAACCAATACACACAAAAATGAAATGTAAGTTTTCCAAGAGCCTCATAAGGCTGCACTCCAGCTGAGTACCAAGCACAGTTTTATCAGTGAAATAATGATGAATGGTTTTTTACACACCTAAGCACAACATTGAGTTAAAATCAACACTGCATGACTCACTTTTAAAACTCTTCTGACAGTTCTACCCAGTAGCTTGGCCTTAAGCCTGTTCTGTCTTTATGGGCTATTAGGTTTGTTCAGGGATCTCCAACAAGCAGCAGCCCCCAGTACCTGCAGCTTAGTGGCTCATGATGGAGGAAACATTCTTTCCTGCCTTTGAATATACTAAAGCAATTTCTCCTCCTCTGATTTTTATAGCTCATGTCCAGTTGGTCAGTCATAATCTGCAATGAAAGGAAAATTGCTTTGGGGAAGTGATATGGACTGCTTAGAGTGAAACAATCAACATAAGAAAGATCCTATATAGTTTATTCTCTCTTAATTTTTGGAAAACATCTTTCACACTTCCCCTCAAAAATTGAACAATATAAAATTAACTTTTACAATGACAACCTTAGGCACTGTGTTAGACACAGTAAAATAAATAGTCTTAAAATTCAAAGACTTCTGACAATCAAGTAGGAATAACACACTTTTTCTTTCTCATTCAACATCTTAATTTAACCAAGGAGAGATAAATGTCTATAACCCTTCCCCTTAATTTTGTAAGTGCTCTGTGATTGCTTTAATGAACAAAATAATGCAGAATTGACACTGTACCTGTTTCTCAGCCCAGATGTTATGAAACTGACAGATCTACTATCTCTTTCAGAACACTCCTTTTTATTGAGATATAATTTACATAAAACATTGTGTAAGTTGCAGGCACACGAGTTGTGTTGATTTGATATATTTGTATATTGCAGTAAGATTACCACCTTAGCATTAGCTAACACCTCTATCACATCATATAATTATCATTTCTTTTTTGTAGTGAGAACTTTTAAGATCTAGTCTGTTAGCAATTTTGACGTATATAATACAGTATTGTAGACTACAATCACAATGCTGTGCTCCAGAACTTATTCATCCTCTAGTTGCCAATTTGTACCGTTTAACAAGATCTTCCCAATTCCCTTCACCCCCAGTCCCTGGTAACCACCATTCTACTCTCTGTTTCTATGAGTTCAACTTTTTTAGATTTCACATATAAATGAGAATATATAATACTGAAATCCTCACTCTTAAAAACTAGATACCATGCTGTGAGGAAGCTCAAGTGACCCAATGTAGAAGCCCACAAAGAGAAACTGATAATCCAAAAATTTATATGGAACCACAAAAGACCCAGAATTCCCAAAGCAATCCTGAGGAAGAAGAACAAAGCTGGAGGCATAACCCTCCCAGATGTCAAACAATACTACAAAGCTACAGTCATCAAAACAGTGTGGTACTGGCACCAAAACAGACATGTGGATCAATGGAACAGAACAGAGAGCCCAGAAATAAAGCCACACACCTATGGTCAATTAATCTTCAACAAATGAGGCAAGAATGTACAATGGAGAAAAGGCAGTCTCTTCAGCAAGCAATGTTGGGAAAGCTGGACAGCTGCATGCAAATCAATGAAATTAGAAAAACACCCTCATATCATACACAAAAATAAACTCAAAATGGCTTAAAGACTTAAATATAAAACATGACACCATAAAATTCCTAGAAGAGAACACAGGCAAAACATTCTCTGACATAAATCATAGCAATGTTATCTTAGCTCAGTCTCTCCATGCAACAGAAATAAAAGCAAAAATAAACAGATCAGACCTAATCAAACTTACAAGCTTTTGCACAGCAAAGGAAACCAAAAAAAAACCGAAAAGACAACCTACAGACTGGGAGAAAATATTCACAAGCAATGCTACCGACAAGGGCTTAATTTCCAAAATATACAAACAGCTCATACAACTCAATTACACAAAAACAAACAACCCAATCAAAAAATAGGCAGAAGAACTAAATAGACATTTCTCCAAAAAAGACATATAGGTGGCCAATAGACCTATGAAAAAATGCTCAACATCGCTAATTATTAGAGAAATGCAAATCAAAAGTACAATGAGGTACCACATATCACCAGTCAGAATGGCCATCATCAAAAAGTCTACAAATAACAAGTTCTGGAGAGGGTGTGGAGAAAAGGGAACCTTCCTAATCTGTTGGTGGGAATGTAAATTGGTACAGTCACTATGGAAAACAGTATGGAGGTTCCTTCAAAAACTAAAAATAGAGTTGCCGTATGATCCTGCAATCCCACTCCTGGGCGTATATTCAGATAAAACTATAATTCGAAAAGATACATGCACCCCATGTTCATAGCAGCAATATTTACAATAGCCAAGACGTGGAAGCAACGTAAATGTCCACTGACAGATGAATGGATAAAGAAGATGTGGTATATGTATATACACAATGGAATATTACTCAGCCATAAAAAAGAATGAAATAATGCCATTTTCAGCAACATGGATGGACCTAGAGATTATCATACTAAGTGAAGGAAATCAGACAGAGAAGGCAAATATATGATATCACTTATATGTGGAATCTAAAAAATGATACAAATGAACTTCTTTACAAAACAGAAATAGACTCACAGCCATAGAAAGCAAACTATAGTTACCAAAGTGGAAAGTTGGGGGGAGGGATAAATTAGGAATTTGGGATTAACAGACACAAACTACTATATGTAAACTAGATAAACAACAAGGACCTACTGTACAGTAAGGGAACTGTATTTGATATCTTGTAATAACCTATAATAGAAAAGAATCTGAAACTATATATATTATATCTGAACCACATTGATGTATACCAGAAACTAATACAACGTTGTAAATCAATTATACTTCAGTAAAGAAAAAGAAGAACTGAGGTCCCAGACTGAAGTCCTGCTGAATTCCCAGATAATAGTTGACACCAACTTCCCAGTCATGAGTGAGCTATCTTATAAGTGGATCTTCTGGCCCCAAGGGAACTTGATTCTTGACCTACAAAATCATGAGCAAAATAAAATTTCTGTTTTGAGAGAGTATATTTTGGGATAGTTTAACAGTCAGTAGGCACCCACTGTAACAGGTTCTACTGTCTCATATGAAATAACATTCTCACGACTGAGGTTCTTAGTCCAGCACACTAATGACCCCCTTTACTTTTTGCCCCACTGCACACATATTCCCTCCTTTGAGTAACATATATTCTTAAACAGAGAAAAGACGTTGATATACAGAAGTACATTATAAGATAGAAAATTCTAAGTTCCACGTCTGATGATTTACCCCCATGTGAGGAGCTACTGCCTTACTTTTCTTCTCTTCTTTCTTCCATTGCCTTATGTTTCTTCTCTTCTTTCTTCCTCTTCTCCCTCAGCCATTGTGCCCTTCTCACGCTTTCCCACCTCATCTCTATATTTTATCCCCACAGAATGAAAACTATGGCCTCACGGAGGGAGGATAGAGCAGGAAAAGGAAGGCCAAACCACCAGAAATAATCCTTCATCAGACACAAAGCATTGTTCTCTTCGTTTTTACAGCTCCTGGCCCACTTCTTTAGCTACTGTAGTGAAAACCATTTAAGTAAAAGTTGCAACCCTACTGACACACTCCATATCCCCCTTCCTGATTTGTTTTCCTACATAGCACTTATTGACAGATAACATATTGCTTACTTACCTATGTGACTTGCTTATTTCTGACCCCCTAATAAAATGCAAGTTCCATGAGAACAGGAATAGTCTGTTTTAGTCACTAATATATCTCTATCCCTTAGAACAGAGCCAGGCCTACGTAAGTTTCCCAATAAAATTTGTTAAGTGATTACTGTTAAATGCGCTTAAACAGATTACCCTCAGAACATATCATTGTTGATATTGGAAAAATGTGCTCAAAAATCCAAGGGCCTATTTTTAAAATTTAGCTTTCAGAGAACACTCTATTTAGAAACAGTAGATTCATTTTCTATTTATATTTACAGCATCTAATTTTTAAAAAGTCAGCAGTGTAAAACTATTCCATAAATTAGTGTTAAATAATTTCAAATACATAATTTTCTTCCTGGATTTTTCTCTGCCCTGACTTTGGTCAAGCCAAACTATTAATAATTTGCTAAGGAAAAAAATCTTGGCTGCTTGCTAATGAAAATTTTATGTAGTTAAATGATTTAAGTGAACACAATCATGTGACTTTTTCCCATATCTACGTTTTAGAATTGGGCTTTTCTCTACCGTATCTATCCATCTACCTATCTATCTATCTATCTGGCTGCACCAGGTCTTCGTTGCGGCACGCAGGATCTTTAGTTGCAGCATGTGGGATCTTTTAGTTGCAGCATGTGGGCTCTTACTTGGGGCATGCGGGATCTAGTTCCCTGACCAGGGATCAAACTTGGAGCCCCTGCATTGGGAGTACATAGTCTTAACCACTGGAAAACCAGGGAAGTCCCCTACTGTATCCTTTTAAAATAATTATTTATAAGTGATAGGAAATTCTGAACCATTGGACAAATAAATAGGTGACCACAATAAATTTATATCAGTTTGAACAACAACAAAAATTGACAGAATGACTTGGACACTTGGATGGATACTAGAAATAACTAACATCTACATCTCATCACTCTCTATGTCCTCATCTTCAATAAACCATTGATCTTAAAAAAGTTTTAACTCTTATTTGTATATTGCTTCACAGTTTGCAAAACTCATTCACATACACTGTCCTATTCGATTCCCACAGTAACAATGAAGTATTTTATCAGTTAGCTACTGCTGTGTAACAATTCAACAGCAAACCTCAGTGACATAAAACAATAATCACTTATCTTTGCTTAAGAGTTGATGGCACTAGTTGCCAGTTCACCTGAGTTTAGCGCGGCTCATTCATGCATCTGCAATCAGTGGCAGGTCACCTAAACAACTATGATTACCTTACCTTGGTTCTCTCACAAGCCTTGGGCCTTAGATGGACAAAGTGAGCTGTCTTAACTCTGCTCTACATGACTCATCCCCTAGTTTTGGGCACGTTCTCATGATTAAAGGGAGAAGAGCAAGAGAAAAGAAAGAGAAAATATGTTGTCATATTGCTTCCTTTGCTACTGTCCCATTGGCCAAAGAAAGTCACATGGCTGACCCTAGTGTTATAGTATGAGGAAAAAGACATTACAGGGATGCCATTAATTATGGTCATTAATGAGATCAGCCAACTACAAGCATGTGCTATTATTTTACACTTGAGGAGGTTAGATAATTCACTCAAGGTAAATCAGCCATGTGGATGAGTCAGAAGCTCAGGTCTTCTGATTCCAAATATATTCTTTCCTCTAACCATGTCTGGCCTATACATATATACTCATAGAAGCTGAATTTATTGCCTGTGGAAAGATAGAACCATTTCAAATTACTATGATGCCTCAGGTATTCCAAAAACAAAAGTTAGGATGTCAATCAGATTACTTACTGTTTTTGTAAACTGGATAAATGCAAATTCCATTAGTTCACACTCTATTGTTTTTAATTACCAAATTGTTATTGAAACTTTGGGTGTGCATTGCTTGTCCCTCCAGCTAAATTGCCACCTCCTTCCAGACAGAAACTCCGTGTTATACATGTTGTATGTCTTTGTATTTCTCCCAGTGCCTGACAGAGTGCTGATACAGATAGTAGGTATATCACTTGATTCATAAAGCTAGAAGAACATGGTGTCAGCTTGATTGAGTTCTCTGTTACAGAAATTAAAATTAAAAGGAGAAATCAGGGATTTCCCTGGTGACGCAGTGGTTGGGAGTCTGCCTGCCAATGCAGGAGACATGGGTTTGGGCCCTGGTCCAGGAGGATCCCACATGCCACAGAGTGGCTGGGCCCAAGCGCTGCAGCTTCTGGGCCTGCGCTCAGGGGCCCGTGAGCCCCAACTGCTTAGGCCCATGTGCCTGGAGACCGTGCTCCGCAGCAGGGGAGGCTGCTGCGGTGAGAGGCCTGATGCCGCGATGAGGAGTGGTTCCCTCTCGACGCAGCTGGAGGAGGCCCACGCACAGTGACGGGGACCAGGTGCAGCCAAAAATAAATACATAAATATTAAAATAAAAAAGAGAAATCAAAATTGACTTGGGATTGACAAAAGGTAAGAGATGATTTACAACTGAGCTTACATAAGAAAAGAAAAAAGGAATACAGTTATGTTTTATTTTCAAACCTTTCATTCCAGTTAACAGATTTACTTGCTCTGCCTCAAAGTTGAAAATCAATTGAGGTGAACTGCCAAGAGCTAATTAGTGAACTAATTCTCTTATTCAGTGTAATAGTCATCACAAATATTGGGTTCAATGAGGTACTCATTTTTCCATTACAAAAATCGAATCCAGATTTTCTTTACTGCACTCAGAGATAACTGGATTAATGTCATTCCCTATGCTCTATAGCTCTTTAATTCAGTTACTTTATCAGACCTGGGAAAGGTAACTGTTTAAAGAAATGTGAGGTTTTGGCAAATATTTTTGCTTATGGGTAAGTCAGGGCGCCCCTTTTCCCATGTTGAGTTACCCTCAGAAATGGAAGAAGGAAACAAAGAGGGAACGTAATAATTTTCTGTGAAAACTCTGAACATGCCGTTTTCTGTTAGCAGTGTAAGTTTTAGAGGAAAACACCAGATGATGCATGTTGTTTAGTTTCCATTGGCAAGATTCTCTAAAGAGAAAGGTAATGGAAAAACTCTACAGTGCTAAAATATATGGTCATCAATTTCCACATTTCATTAAAAACTAAAATTCTTTCTTTAATGTTGAGTTTTAGATCTTCAGTTAGGAGCAACTTAAAGCCAAATCAAAGTACTGGCACCTCAGAATTCTTGAAAAGAGGAACTTGTCTTCTTCATAAATAAGCCTCTCAAAAGGATCCAGTTCATAGTCAAGGCTAACTTCACTATTGAAGTAACAATTAAGCGGCTATAAATGTGAAGAATGTTTCACATCACCTGTAAATAGATTTATACTTTTTGAAACATACTGCAATAATGCCTGGGGGTAATACTATTTCCTTCTGACTTAGAATGACATTGGCTGAATCGTTGGAGATATGAAAATGCTGATTGATGGTGTGACAGGCAAACCAAACTGCTACACAAAATTTGAGATAAGGGTAGATTCATTGGTAGATTATTTTTCAACTACAGGACAATGTAGACACTAGAATTTTGAGTTCAGAGTTATACTCAATCAATGACAGTTTCTGAAAATAAAAAGCATCACCTCTCTGATGGTCATTTTATGTGTCAACTTGACTGGGCTAAGGGATTCCCCGGTAGGTGATAAGACATTGTTTCTGGGTGTTGTCTGTGACAACGTTTCTGGAAAAGATTAATTAGCATTTGAATCAGTAGACTGAGTAAAGGAGATCTGTCCTCACAAGGGTGGGCTGGCATCATCCAATCCACTGAGTGCCCAAATAGAACAAAAAAGGCAGAGGAAGAGCAAATTCTCTCTCTGTCTTCTTGAACTGGGATGTCCATCTCCTCTTACTCTTGGACATCAGAGCTCTTTATTCTCAACCTTTGGACTCCAGGATTGAATTATACCACCAGCTTCCCTAGTTCTCCAGATTACAGATGGCAGACTGTGGGACTTCTTCCCCTCAATAACCATGTGAACCAATTTCCATAATAAATCCTTTTTTTAAAATATCTATATGCATCCTGTTGGTTCTGTTTCTCGGGAGAACCGTAATACAACCACTAAGTAGAGTTTTCCGACAAGCAGATTGACAGTAAATGACTCCTCCCCTCTCTACAATAATAACGACACTCACACGAAATGCAGGAGCAGCTTCACTATGGAATAACACAGGCAACAGCACAGCACTAAAATGTTTTCCTTCAGGACAAATTGTAATGACAAGCATTTGTGTATGTGAAAATTAGGCAAGGCTTAAAGGAAGTAAGATTTCCTCTAAGAATTTTTTTATGTATAACAACGAAGTATATTTTTAAGTGACTGAAGTTCATTGTCACCAGATATATTTCATGGTAATAATGATGAGGCTGAAAAAGATGCCAAAATTTTGGTGGCATAATGATTACAACCAGCATGGCTTAATAAACTCTTAAGACTGGAAGTTAGAAGAATTGCGTGCTGCATCCCTACGTGCCAACAATAAGCCTTAGGAAACTCATGTATACTGTTTTGTTGTGGTTTTCTCTCCAGCACAGTGGGTGGTTGGATTATATGATCCCTAAGTCCCTTCTGCCACTAGGACTCATTGAACTTCCTCTCTATGGATTTTGGGAAACCATACAGTGAACCTCATTATTACCTTGTCTAATTTTCATCATGCTATATTCTTTATGCTAGTTTTCATAAGTTATTTAATACCAGGGAATATTACCTCCTATTTGATTCACAATGATGATGTGGTTTTTAAGTCTCGAGCATTCATTTTAATTCCTTGGAGGAGAGCAAGAGATAAAGGACATTTCATACTTCAAATGCTATTATATAAGGATTGTGTGTTGTTTTGTTTTTTGTTTTTTTTTTACAAAATCACAATTATTACAAAGACAAATTACCCTTTGTAATGAAATATTAATATTCTTACAAAAACAAATTACCTTTTAATGAAATATTAAAATACTTTTCAAATGATATTTTATTGCTAAAGATTATGTAACAAAAGTAGTACTTTCATAAACTGTTCGTGGATGATATAGATTAGTACAAGCCTAGCAGGATGAAATTTGATAATCTGACCAATAGTCAGGAAAATGTTCAATATTTAATTTCAATATGGGCTATAGAGTTCGAGCAGTTCAGTTCTACAGATATAAGCAACTTAGAGCTCGAATCTGTATTATTGTATCATAATTTTTAAATGTGTTGAGAAGACAGAAAATGGGATCAAGGGTGAAATCGCAAACTCAGTACTTTGGCTCATGGATCTTAAAAGATGTTTCCCAGGGTTTCAGATCCAGGGGCTCAGGTTGTTTAAACGGTTCTATTCAAAACAAGTCACTACACCTGAAGTCCAGTTCCAAAAAAGAAAAGGAAGGAACAAGAATAAATCAATATGTAGAAAAGGATATCTATTATTGTCTAAGTCTGAAGAAATAAGATATCAATTTATCAGCAATAAAATTCATTTGATTATACCAAAAAATAATGGTTTCCATGCTTATTTTGTTGTTGTTGTGTTGTTGATGATTATGATGCTAAGGGAAGAGTTCACCAAAAATTATTATAGCTGGCAGCTGGAAAGTGGGGTACTGTTAGTAGGCTAATGCCCAGGAATAAGATAACAGGTGTTTACCTAGTCCACCAGCTGCCATCTCAGGATGAAGGACTATGCCTATAGGAACTTTTTAAGATTTCAGACATGTATGTCTTCTTCATGTGTTATTTTTTTATTTTCCCTTTTTCAGTATGATCAGCAAACAGCTGAGATATTAAAGCCAGCCGTTTCTAGTTGCCATCTTGGGACATGACAAGAAAATAAGTTGAGTGGAGAGGCCTACTGGGAAGGCTAGGGAGACAGTTTCACTTCATGGCCAGTTCCTGGGGAGGCAGATACCCAAGGGGTAGAATGCAAAGGCCAACTGCAAAGAAGAAAAGGGGATAATGGGTTCGAATCTGAAAAGTAGGAGGATTTAGCTGGAGAAAAGTTGGGGGAAGGGGATATGCAGAGGAGTTTGGGAAGCCAAAAACGGCCATAGTGATCTTTGAAATTGATTTGAGATGAGTCCAGAAAATCAGTTTGCTAAAAAGTGAAGTAGTTGTTTTTCTGCCAAGGTTTATGACTCTATTATTTGCACACATCCATATTAATATTCTTCCATTGCATATTCCCGCCAGGGACTCTTCCATTGTATCACACCTCCAGCACACACTGCTGAAAGTCAATTCCAGATTTAACCTCAAATGAAAATGCTCACAATTTGAATCTGCAAAGCACTTGGGAGTGAGAATCGTGAGGTTAATACAACATAAACTAGATAACCAACACTAACCTAATCTACATTTAGTACTTTAAACCTACTTCCCTTCCTTTTACTGACAACTAAGAAGAAACTCTTGCTATAAGATAAATATCTTAGTGATAAACACCAAAAAAGTTTGTATTCTTAAAAATATCCAGTTTCCCTTAATTATGTCATTTTTCAATATTCTTGTTAAATGTCATCAATTCTTTAAGCAGTTGTATGATATGTCCCCTGTATAAATGCACTTGGCCAAGAGGGTATGAAAACAGGAAAATCCAGCCCTTGATCTCTTCAAGTCATGCTCCCTGATGAGTGACTGCCTCTACCACGAAGACGGCGCCCTTTTCTTTACATTCACTTATAGGCGTCCTATGGGCAAACATCAGGTCTCATCCACCCTCCTAAAATGATAGCTTAATTTTTATTCATCTTCTTTCTCTAGTCACCTCCAAAATCCTCTTCTCTTCTAAGGCAAACTCTCTTGGTTGTCACATATTTTCTTGACCCCTGCTGACTCCATTGCCTCAGGGTTTGACTTTACCCAGAAGTGTCTTATTTTGGTGTTGGCCATTATCATGATTTATCTTAACCCCATTATTTTGCTTCTGCTTCTGTGGCAGCATGGCTTATGAGCCACAGCTCTTGCAGCAGTGGGACACAGACTTGGCTTTGATGACAGGTATCACATGCAGCAAGCAGAAGACTGCATTCTCAGGGCAGGAACCAGGGCCAGTGACATCAAACAGGGGCAGCTGCACTGTCTGCATTGATGGGCATCTCCAGGAGTGCAGCACTTCCTTCATGGGCATCAGGCTGCTTAAAAGTGCAATGCCCTCCAGGGACTTCAGGAAGTAGTTGCAAGGAGACTTAAGGTAAGAATGGAAAACTCACATAGTGAGTGCAAGTAAACTAAAAAAATGTAGATATGACCATATTGAGGAACCTAGTTTGACCCCTAGACTGATTTGATCTAGAAAACATAATTTATGCTTTTGTTATAAGTTCATATAAAGCATATAGTGAAATACTCTAGAAGACTGAGTTCAAAACATCTACTTAGGCAAAAACTTATACAATTGTGACCAGTGAAGAAATGAGATTATACAAGTATATTCAGTGCTAGAGTATGGAACATTAAAATAACATTAGCAATGTTTAAAAAGGTTAAAAATGTGATATGGAATTTTGAAGGTAGACATAACAGCCTAGAGAAAGCAATTGGCTAAGAGAGAGACAAGCTCTAAAACACAGCGAGTGCATATTCAAGGGATGGAAATTGTAGGCCAATAGATTCTATAGGTGTCTATCCTCTAGAGGGTAAGACTATCCTTATAATCTTAATTTAATCTACCCTTAATTTAGGAAAGGCACTCCTTAAAATTAAACAAACCTATTTTCATCAAATGAGCCTTCTGATTAAACGTTGTAGCCTTTGTCTATTGCCCACAGGGAAAGAATATGCTCACCTGCTAACAAGAGTGATTCAGTCCTAGCTAGTTATATTTCTCATTACAAGTGAGTAAATTGATGTTCCAGTTTATACATCTCCCTCTTTTTATTGAAATGAAGCAATTTCCTAGGGTCTAATTATCTCAGAGTTCTGACAGGACCAAATTTCTGGCCTTGTAAAACTGAAGACTAAACCCTGGGACGTGATAAATCAACCACTGGATGGCTCTCCTAAACTACAGCCAGGATCCCTAGTGTATACAGCAACGTTGTAAACCTAGAAAATCAACATACCTTATTCTCTGAATTTCATATGAATTTCATTTGTTTGTTTTCTTAATATTTTCATTTGATATATTTAGTAAAAGATGTTCACCACATTAGCAATCAGGGGACATATGTTTATACATAGTGAAAAATTTAAGTAAGAGTAATTAATAGGCATGCATAAGTTAAGTTAAATTCCAAGTATTTCTAAGGTTGAGGGTGATATTTAATAACATACAATAGAAAGGAATATGGAGCCAATACCTTTTGCATCAGATGCAAAACATTTTCCAGTACTCAACTAGAAGTCGTTCTCATTTAATCAAAAGCTAGTGCAGTCTACAAAGTCCTGTTATATTACGGAAGAGGAGACAGAAACCATTCTGGATTAAAGGTCGCTTCAGCAAGAACTTTTCAAAGTTTGCATCACAGGAAAATTGATCGCCTCAATTCTAATTAAAAGAGCTAAGGGGTTAAATAAAGAATTGATGAGGACATCACTTAAAATCTTATAGTTGAGAAATCATAGCTAAGACCGGGCATTTTCTGCAATTAGTACAATATTAAAGATCTAATAGGCCACCCCCCCACAAAAAAAAATGCCTATTGTGATACTGTGACTTATAATAAAAAAAATACTTATTTGGTCTTCCTCTCCTTTCTTGGCAGAGCTCTAAAACCCTTGGAATCTCCTAATGTTGAGAGTTGTAAAGGTGTCTTTTGTTATGCTAACGAAGTGACTTTTGGAAAGCACCTAAGCATAGGAGCTGTTTGCCAGAAGAGCCAAGGTATAAATATATGTACATAGCACACTACACAAGAAGGGAAGAATAAGAGACTACACTGCCTTCTGGCTTTGTTTCAGTGAGGAGATTATATAATGTCCCTGTGTTCCCAGATGTGAAATAAAAGTAATCAAACCAAATGATGCAGGCTTCCTTCCTTCTCTAAGATTCTCTAAGATTCCAAAACTGGGAGGCTTTGAAGATTAGTTGAAGAATAACCTACGGACCTAAAACAAATAGAGTGCCAGTTATTTCTCCAGCAAAAATGGGTTTATTCAGGATCAGCAAAAAATAGCAATTCAGGGTCTGCAACCATGGCAAGCCATGTGCAAGTCCCCAGCAAGATGGAGAGAAGAACTCTTTTATAGAGGGGAAAGGAAGTTGGGAGGGCTGCAGTAAACAAAGAGTTCATGGCTTTTCATTGGCAGAGTTGTGAGTGTCTTTCATTGGCTGAGTCCTTGCCAGGTGAGAAGAGGGAGTCTTTTTTTCTGCCTGTTGGTCTAGGGTATGAGACGTCCCCCTTCTGGTCTCTGACTCTATTTAATTGAGGTTTCTGTTTTTTAATTTTTACAAACCATAGTGCCCTCCAAACAACAACAACATATTGCAAAGGTATTATGCAATTATGGCCAGTAACATTCTCAATTCATGGTTCTTCAACAATTGTATTTCTGTGGTAAAATTCTCCTGCCTACAGCAGCTAGAATTCTGAGTACATACAATAATGGAATATTAAATAGTTTTCACAAGCACCTTCATGAATTACCTTCATTGTCTCTCATAACTTTATTTTTAAACTCAAAGTTTTATCTGAAAGACAAAATTTTTTTTTTTACTAAATACCATTTCATCTTTTTCTACATATATAATTAATATGTTTATAGTATTTTTCTAAATTTGGAAAATGTAGCAAAATGAAAGTTGTATGCAATTTCTCAGATGATTCCTACAAAGATCAAAAACATTCACTAATAACATCTTTTAGTCTTTTTATATAAAAAGAAAAGATAATTGCTATTTTATTTTATTGTTCTTTTCTTTCTATATTCCTAACTTCTTTTTTTTAACATCTTTATTGGAGTATAATTGCTTTACAATGGTGTGTTAGTTTCTGCTTTATAACAAAGTGAATCAGCTATACAGGTACATATATCCCCATATCTCCCCCTTCTTGCGCCTCCCTCCCACCCTCCCTATCCCACCCCTTTAGGTGGTCACAAAAAACCGAGCTGATCTCCCTGTGCTATGCGGCTGCTTCCCTCTAGCTAGCTATTTTACATCTGGTAGTGTATATAAGTCCATGCCCCTCTCTCACTTTGTCCCAGCTTACCCTTCCCCCTCCCTGTGTCCTCAAGTCCATTCTCTATGTCTACATCTTTATACCTGTCCTGCCCCTAGGTCCCTCAGAACTTTTTTTTCTTTTTTTTTTAGATTGCATATATATGTGTTAGCATACGGTATTTGTTTCTTGCTTTCTGACTTACTTCACTCTGTATGACAGATTCTAGGTACAGCCACCTCACTACAAATAACTCAATTTCGTTTCTTTTTATGGCTGAGTAATATTCCATTGTATATATGTGCCACACCATCTTTATCCATTCATCTGTCAATGGACACTTAGGTTGATTCTATGCCCTGGCTATTGTAAACAGAGCTGCAATGAACATTGTGGTACATGACTCTTTTTGAATTATGGTTTTCTCAGGGTATATGCCCAGTAGTGGGATTGCTGGGTCATACAGTAGTTCTGTTTTTAGTTTTTTTAAGGAACCTCCATACTGTTCTCCATAGTGGCTGTATCAGTTGACATTCCCACCAACAGTGCAAAAGGGCTCCCTTTTCTCCACACTCTCTCCAGCATTTATTGTTTGTAGATTTTTTGATCATGGCCATTCTGACTGGAGTGAGGTGATACCTCATTGTAGTTTTGATTTGCATTTCTCTAATGATTAATGATATTGAGCATCCTTTCATGTGTTTGTTGGCAATCTGTATATCCTCTTTGAAGAAATGTCTATTTAGATCTTCTGCCCATTTTTGGATGGGTTTTTTTTTTTTTTTTTTTTGGATATTGAGCTGCATGAGCTGCTTGTGAATTATGGAGATTAATCCTTTGTCAGTTGCTTCATTTGCAAATATTTTCTCCCATTCTGAGGGTTGTCTTTTTGTCTTGTTTAGGTTTTCCTTTGCTGTGCAAAAGCTTTTAAGTTTCATTAGGTCCCAATTGTTTATTTTTGTTTTTATTTCCATTTCTCTAGGAGGTGGGTCAAAAAGGATCTTGCTGTCATTTATGTCATAGAGCGTTCTGCCTATGTTTTCCTCTAAGAGTTTTATAATGTCTGACCTTACGTTTAGGTCTTTAATCCATTTTGAGTTTATTTTTGTGTATGGTGTTAGGCAGTGTTCTAATTTCATTCTTTTCCATGTAGCTGTCCAGTTTTCCCAGCACCACTTATTGAAGAGACTGTCTTTTCTCCATTGTATAGTCTTGCCTCCTTTATCAAAAATAAGGTGACCATATGTGTGTGGGTTTATCTCTGGGCTTTCTATCCTGTTCCATTGATCTATATTTCGGTTTTTGTGCCAGTGCCATACTGTCTTGATTACTATAGCTTTGTAGTATAGTCTCAAGTCAGGTAGTCTGATTCCTCCAGCTCCATTTTTCTTTCTCAAGATTTCTTTGGCTATTTGGGGTCTTTTGTGTTTCCATAAAAGTTGTGAAAGTTTTTGTTGTAATTCTGTGAAAAATGTCATTGGTAGTTTGATAAGGATTGCACTGGATCTGTAGATTGCTTTGAGTAGTAGAGTCATTTTCACAATGTTGATTCTTCTGATCCAAGAATATGGTATGTCTCTCCATCTGTTTGTATTGTCTTTAATTTCTTTCATCAGTGTCTTATAGTTTTCTGCATACAAGTTTTTTGTCTCCTTAGGTAGGTTTATTCCTAGGTACTTTATTGTTTTTGTTGCAATGGTAAATGGAAGTGTTTCCTTAATTTCTCTTTCAGATTATTTGTTGTTAGTGTATAGGAATGCAAGAGATTTCCGTGCATTAATTTTGTATTCTGCTACTTTACCAAATTCATTGGTTAGCTCTAGTAGTTTTCTGGTAGCATCTTTAGGATTCTCTATGTATAGTATCATGTCATCTGCAAACAGTGACAGTTTTACTTCTTCTTTTCCAATTTGGATTCCTTTTATTTCTTTTCCTTCTCTGAGTGCCGTGGCTAAAACTTCCAAAACTATGTTGAATAATAATAGCCATCCTAATGGACATGAGATGATATCTCACTGTGGTTTTGATGTGCATTTCTATGATGATTAGTGATGTTGAACATCTTTTCATCTGCTTGTAGGCCATCTGTATATCATCTTTGGAGAAATGTTTATTCAAGTGCTTTTCCCATTTCTTAATCCAGTTATTTGATTTTTTGGTTTTGAGTTGTAAGAATTCTTTATATATTTGGATTTAACTCCTTATCAGATATATAATTTGCAAACACTTCCCCCCGTTTTGTGGGTTGCCTTTCTAATCTGCTGATGTGTCCCTTGACTTACAAAATTTTTTAAGCTCAATGTAGCCCCGTTTGTCTATTTTTGCTTTTACTGCCAATGATGACATTTTAATAGTACACCTAGATACTTAGTCAATAACAAGCGTTATAATCTTCAAATGACTGGAATATTGGTTTGTTTATGAAGTATGTTAGTAGAGATACAAATCCTAAAGCACTATCTAAGCACTCCATGCAAAGTTTCCAAGTTTTCTCCATTCACAATACACTTAGTGTCTTGTGAAAAAACAGCCAGAAGAAACAACTGTTTCAAAAGAAACAGTTGTTTATTAAGTCATTTGGTGCTTATAGGCCCTAGACAAAGTATACTAGCAAGACAGCATCTTATATAATTTAGCAATCACAGGAATGACATCTCATCACCTTTTCCATATTCTATTGGTTATAAACAAGATGCAGATCCCACCCACACTCAAGGGGCAGAGATTACTAAAGTATACGAACCAAGAGTTGGGGGTCATGGAGACCACCTTAAAGTCTGTTCACCACAATAGCTAATATTAAAATAAATATATATTTAATTAGTATTAATATTTGACAATCAGTGTTATAAGCATGGTGAAAAAAACCTAAAAACTAATTACCTAAATCATGTCTACCATCTTAATGAGCATTATTATTATATTTACTTAAAGATCAATTTTGACAAAAACATACCAGCAGCTCACAGGCAATTTCAGAAAACTGAAAATGTTTTCAGCAACGATTTTGTTCTACATCAACACTCAACAATGAGGAGCATGACTATCTTCATGGAGGCATTATTTTATCTCCACATTAATGACATGTTGTAAGTATATCATGTGTAGGAAGGTGTTAAGCTGTAAAAATGGGCAAATAATATCAAGCAAAGGAGATGAGCTAATGCAGAATCTACAGCTGGATAGCTTTATGAAAAAGTATGGTGGTGTGGTTCTTAAAAGTTCCCTTATTTATTTATTCAGTAAATATTTATTGTTTATTTACTATGTGCCAAATACTGTGCTAGTTATTAAAGATACAAAGAGAATAAGTAGTTATTTGCAGATCTGTTTCTGTATCAGTCCCTAAATGTTTTCCTAGGAACCTACCCCAGTCTACTGACTGATTTAAGGGCCACATCTCCTACAAATTATATTTTCTACTTTTATTAATAGCTTGACAAGATCTTCATTACTCTTTAATCAGCCATACTTTTTTTTCTTTCCTTTTCATTGATAAGCAATGAACTCATCATTGCCTCCATTTTAGAGTCATTAATTTTACATACTTCGTTCCTTGGAATAGTAGAATCAAATGACAGAAAGGAACTTCAAGTGCCACTTTACGTAAAAATCCATCTGATCCCTGAATCATTTATACAGTGCCTTGGCCAACAGTATGTCCAGTTTATATTAAATACCTTCTATCATGGACAACTCCCTCCAAAGGCAACCTGTTCAGTATATTTGTCCAGCAAATGCGTATTAAACCACTTACCACAAGTTGAGTATTATACTAGATGCTGGGTATACAATGAGGACTAAAACACACTCGGTCCTTGCCCCTCAGCGTAAGGTAGACAATAAATGAGCAAAATAAAGGAATGCATAAGGATGAATAGTTACAGGTGTTCAAAAGGAAGTGAATGTGATAGAGAAGAGCATAGTCCGAAAAGGACCCTTAGGAAATAGAGTCTTGAGGGATGATGGATTTGAAGTCCAACCGTGCTAGTAGTGAAGCAGCAGCAAACTTCTCGGTATGTGTGAGGAACGGAAAGGAAGCCAGGGTGGCTCTAGCGTGGCAGACCAGAGGGAGCGTGGCATGAGATGAGGCTAGAGAGAAGGCAGTTCTAGTTTTGAATTTGAGATCCCTCTCCCTGTCATTCCCAGGGAGTTAGTCCCAGTTTTTAGTTAGTTTTTAGTTAGTCCCAGTCATTAGTCCCAGTTTTTCTCCCACTGGGTCACTCAGAACACATGGACCTGCCCTATCTCTAAGAGGCAGGCCTCCCAGCATTTACTTGAAGAGTCTCTCTTGCACATCTGTGGCTTCCCTTCACTTGGCTAAGCTTCCTCAGCCCTTCACCCTTCCTTCCTATGACTCACAGGCCACACTTTCAGGGTCATACTCCTCCATCTGTCACATAAGAAACAGAGTGGAGGCCTGACCTGGTCTTCAAAGGACGTTCTTGTCGGTAAAAACACAATGATCACAAATTACCTCCTAACCAAGAAGTAAATATCTTACTACTTCCTGCTTCATTCCTTGGTTTTGAGGTTTTAATTTTCTTTTAAATATCCTCTTTAGACCTGGAAATTTCCTAACTCTCTCCTTGCTAAACCTACCCCTTCCTAGTACTAGCTCTGTAAAGAGAACCACCCTGTTTCTGGCATCCAAAACTCTCGCTCCTGATTTTGTATTCTCTTACACCCAGTCTCTGCACCACGTCAAATCACCTCCGATCTGTGCCTCTCTGCTGCCCTCTTCTGGCCATGATCAATGTGAGCGGATGACAAGCAACTCAGCCTCTCTGCTCAACACATTCCCCTAGACACTGAGGGCAGAAAAACTCCACCTTAATATAGAACACCTCCCCTGAGCACAGGTACATACCAGTTCCTCAGAGAGAGGTACAATACCCACAGGATATATTAGCCCCACTCACAAACTATATATGTATAGTATATGTGTGTGTGTCTGTGTGTGTGTGTAGGGAAATATTTCCCTCACTATGCCAGTTTCTGGAAATAGATCAGTAGATCAGAAATGTCTTGTCCTTTAAAAAGTAGGGTTTAATGGGTGATATAGCTATATAAACTGGCAATAATGTGTTTTGGCCAGTGTTATGATCAGGAAGTTATATAATGCTACAGAAGCATTAAAAGGAGCTCATAACTATGACCCAAGGGACAAAGAAGTCTTCAGATCTCAATTGTGACCTGAAAATGAGAGTGGGGGTGTTCCACGTACTACAAAGGTTGGCACACAGAACTCAATATGGTTGGCCACTTTGGAGAAACCTGGGTCACTCACATAGCACTTGCCATCAATCCAGACCTTGGGTCACTCATTCTGCCTCAAGATCTCACCTATCAAAAACTAGGATTCTGGGACTTCCCTGGTGGCACAGTGGTTAAGAATCCACCTGCCGATGCAGGGGACACGGGTTCAATCCCTGGTCGGGGAAGATCGCACACGCCACGGAGCAACTAAGCCCGTGCGCCACAACTACTGAACATGTGCTCTAGGGCCCGCAAGCCACAACTACTGAGACTGCATGCCACAACTACTGAAGCCCACGTGCCTAGAGCCCGTGCTCTGCAACAAGAGAAGCCACTGCAATGGGAAACCCACGCACGGCAACGAAGAGTAGCCCCTACTCACCGCAACTAGAGAAAGCCTGCGCACAGCAACGAAGACCCAACACAGCCAAAAATTAATTAATTAATTATTTTAAAAAAACTAGGATTCTGATGGCCAAGAATGACTCCTAAGAAACCTAAGAACTCCAGTCACATACAGGTAGAGTCAAGACTGATTATCTAGCAACTTTACTAACAGTTAAACCCATTCATCTCAAATCCCTGCTATCTATAGGCAACACCCAAGGAAAGCCTTCTTACTTGCTATCATTTACCATATCACCACCCCATAATATTCTGTGCTGCTTTCCCCTTAACACAACACCTATTTTTCCCCAGTGCCAAACCTTCCCACTGTGCCCTCTAGAATCCTAAGTCTGAGTTATATACTAAATTCCTCTATATCCACAGTCTTTTAACTGTTTCCTTCATCTCTCTCATGCCTTAACTTAAACTGGCCTTAGCCATTTCAAGCTGCTATAATAGAATATCATAAGTGGGGTGGCTTATAAACAACAGAAATTTATTTATCACCGTTCTGGAGGCTGGGAAGTCCAAGATCAAGATGTCGGCCAATTCAGTGTACTGTGAGGACCTGCCTCCTTGTTCACAGACAGCCTTCCTCTCACATAGCAGAAGAGATGAGAGAGCCCTCCAATGTCTCTTTTATAAGGATGTTAACCCCATTCATAAGAGATTCACCCTCCTGACCTAATAAATTTGGGGGGACACAAACATTCAGTCTGTAGCACTCCTCTCAAAATCTTGTTTTTCCTGCAAACTTCTCAAAGGAAGGTTTCTCATTCTCTCACACCCCAAACTCTTTGTTCTTATTGCTGTGAGGCATCTAGTCATTCAGCCACACTCTCCCTACCTAGTCACCATCAGTCACCATTATCTACTACCACCTGGTCATTCTCCTTCATTAAAGACCTTGGCAATAACTGTCTTCCTCTCCACTCTACTCTTGCCCTTGGGAACTTACAAGATCCATTTAGATGATGGAAGCTACAATGGGTCCATTGCTTATGAACATAATCTTCTTCTTACTCTCTGACAACTTCATCTCAGTATCATTTACCAAATTCCATTCTCCATATATCCCTATAATAGTAAATCACAGTACTGGCTCTCTTTTCCCCTCTTTCCACACCCTCTCCCTGGTAAACCTTATTTACAACTACAGCTTCAAGTAACATCTATGTGCTAATAAATACCAAAGCTTGACCTCCATCCAAGTATCTCTCTTGAGCACCAGAGACACATACCTGTTTAAACAGAGGACATTTTTGATGGCCCACAGATAGCTAAACTCAGTAAGTCCACAGATAAATTCATCATCTTTTATCCAAAAGAGCTGCTTGTCCTGAAAGTGACACCTATATACTCAAGCCAGAAATATGGGTTTCATCTTTTCTTCCCTCTCCGGTTCCTCTGCACACCAACCTCAAGACCATCTCTATACTTCTTCCTTTTCCATTGCCATTTTTCTAATTCAGGTCACCACGATCCCTCAAGTAGATTATCCTGCATCTCATCCTGCCACGCCAATTCACTCTTCAAACTGCATCCCTAGTGATCTTCCAAATATGCAAATCTGATTATACCATTCCTCTGACTTAAAAAAATAAAACACTTAAATAGAAGCCTCCTGCCTCAGGATGGAGTTAAAACTCCCCAGTATAGAATAATATTCTCTTCTGAGCTGGCTCATTAATTTTCCAGCCTCATCTTTCATTCCTCTCACCTGTGGTTTCGTTCTTCTCACCACGCTGAGCAACTTACAGGATAAGACATTAACAAGTTTCTTAGAACAAGTACAATTCTATTTGCATCTAAGACTAGAAGACGTCCTTATTAAGTGCCTGAGGGTGGAGGATACAGGTTTCTAATGAAACCCATGTCGGTGAACCCTAGATTTGTGCCAGTTACACATAGGTTTGATTTCTACAGAGACTTCTGATAAGTCCTGAGGGGGCCACTAGACAGAAAGGAAAAAAAAAACATTAACAAGAAAAATTTAACTCCACCAGGCTCTTTAAATTATGACAATGCTTACACATGATTGGCTCAGAATTTAGGCTGTAGTGAACCATCTCTAATAGCTCAATTCCAAGGGTAATAGAACCAAGCAACTCCTTGAAGATCTTCTATGTCCTCTCATTTTTAAATTCCCAGATTCTGCACATAATCAATGCTTAACTATAGGCTGAAGATCCCTCACTGGGGTTAAGCCCAGGTAACCTAAATTCTCCAGGACAAATATGATGTCAAACATTCTCTCTAAACCATAGAAGTGTTATACAAATGAATTATAGGTTTTATCAAAATAGTCATGGAGAAGATGAAGTAAGTAAACACTGCAATAAAATGCCACACATTAAAAGACTAAGAATAGAAAAGATTTGAGAAATCAGAGGCCAAGGAAGTTTTGTGATATACCATGAACACAATGCATACTAACCCACATCACACATGTCTAGGTATGTAATGTTAAATTGTATAAAAGTAAATCAGATAGCAATAAATCACATTAAAGCAACATTCTGCAGAGAAGCTACTTTTCTGGTTGGCACAAGCTGAGTATCAGAATTGAAATGAAGAGTGAGAGGGCTTGACTTTCTTTTTTTTGTTTTTGTTTTTTTTTTACTAATTCTTGGGATTTCATGAAGAAATAAGTTGAGAAAACTGAAAAACCTGAGTGAATTATATTAAAACAGTGTACATTTTATAATGGAGTTAAGTCAGGTATAGTAATTTATAACAACTTTGACCACTGTAAGATGTTTTGATAGACTCTCATAGTCTCATTTATTCACTCATTTAACAAATACTGAGCACCTCTGATGTGCAGGTACTGTACTAGGTACTTGGGATATAAACCTAATTATCAAAACAGAGGTCCCTGCCTTCGAGAAGCTTATATTTGAGCAGTGGAGACACACTATCAAGAAACATGTAAATTAGTAAATCACATAGTATGTTACAAGACGATAAATCCTATGGGGGAAAAAACTGTAGGCCAAAGGGCCAGTGAAGGGAGGTGGGTAGAAGATGTAATATTAATAGGATGATCAGGGTAGTCTTCTTTTGGAAGACATTTAAGCAACCACTTGAAAAGAGGTAAGGGAATTAATCAAACGATCAGCTGAGGGAAACACTTTCCCAGGCAGAGGACAGACAGCATGACTGAAAGCCCTAGGATGGGACGACTTTTCTCAGTTGTGATTTCACACTTACATTTTGATTATTTTATTAATCTGCCTCCTTCTTTAGACTGTAATCTCCAAAAAGGGAAGAACCATATCTGTTTTGCTCTATTTTCTCTCCAGCATCTAGTCCTGGGACTGGCAAAGCCTAGGTGCTCAGAAAATATTTGGTGAATGATTAACTTGTACATTTTACCTAATGAACTAGAAAAACTCTTACCTGGTTTGGTTAAGACAACATTTTCGATTCTGTCTACTTTGGATTTTGCCCCTTCATTCGCTTTCAGCTGATTCTGATTTTTGTGTCCTACCCCATTACATACTAGTCCTAGTCTGTAATCAAATGATTGCGTCCTTGCGTCAGATACCCGTTACTAACTGCAGAAAGTCTTCAGCCTCATTCTCTACCTGATAACCTTATGTACGAGTCCTTATAAACCTTCCAGTACCACCTAATAAATGTCTGCAACTGATTTCTCTTTCCACAGGAATTATTTCTGTTTTTTTCTCTTGTAAGGCTGAACAGGGTTTTTTTCCTGTTTCTTTATTCTCTGGCTAAGCTGCCTGTGTTCTACAGAAACAGTATTCTGCTGTGTGGTGTGATGAACAGGGGTTATCCCACTTCTTTCTGGCAGGAAGAGGATCTTCAAGTTTGGCTTTGAGCTGAAGATGGGTAACACATTGAGAAGAAATATGGTCACTACTATTGTTCCTGTGTAACTCACTATTAAACATTTTCTTTGCATAAATTAGCTCAGGAATTTTGCTGTTTAGCTATTTGGGGCCCAATGCCATAAAAGATATAAAGACACATTATGCTGATTAAGCTCCATGAATTCCACAGCACATATGAAAACCTGAGCAACTATGGTTGAGAGAAAAACAAAATTACAGTCTTGTAATGCAGATTTTTATGAAGTACGTTTGAAAATCTTTTAGTATTTACTTTATAGTTCAAATAAATATGAAGAAAAACAAAACACACAAGGGAAGAGTCCATCAACAGACAAAGAAGAAATTGTGAGATAAATATATATACACACACAATGAAATATTATTTATCCTTAAAAAAGAAGATTCTGTCACTTGCAATAGCATGGATGAACCTAGAGGACATTGTGCTAAGCAAAATGAGCCAGACACAGAAAGAAAAAAACTTAATCATCTCACTTACATGTGAAACCTAAAAAAGTCAAATACATGAAAGCAGAGATTAGTACAGTGGTTACCAGGGGCTCAGACATGGGAGAAATAGGGACATGTTGGTCAAAGGGTACAAAGTTACAGTTATGTAGGATGAATATGATCTAATGTAATCTAGAGCTCTAATTTACAGCATGACCATAGTTAGTAACACTATATTTACTGAATATTGCAAATTGTTAAGAGAGTAGATTTCAGGTACTCTAATTACCAAAAAAAAACAAACAACCACAAAAGCCCCGGAAAAAACGGTAACTATGTAAGGAAAAGATATGTTAATTAGCTTGGCTATAGTATTCATTTAACTGTGTGTGTGTGTGTGTGTGTGTGTATCAAATCACCATGTTGTACACCTTAAGTATATACAATTTTTATTAATAAAATAAAGACACAAGAGAAATCTTTCAATATAAAGTCAAAAGGAATACTTTTCCTAAATAATGTGACCATTTATTCATAACATTTGGTCCATGTTATGATGGAAATAAAGTTTATAGATAACCTGCAATGTTCTAAGATTAAATAATATAATACATGCAAAACGTGTCTGTTCATAATAGACGCATAATGAATGTAAGATTTCTTTGGGGGGATTTCTTTTTTGGGTTTTGTTTTTTTGTTTTTGTTTTTGTTTTTGTTTGGCTGTGAAGGATCTTCGTTGCTGTGCACAGGCTTTCTCTAATTGTGGTGAACAGAGGCTACTCTTCGTTGCGGTGCACAGGCTTCTCACTGCGGTGGCTTCTCTTGTTGTGGAACACGGGCTCTAGGCACGTGGGCTTCAGTAGTTGTGGCGCGCGGGCTCAGCAGTTTTGGCTCATAGGCTCTAGAGCTGTTCTAGAGCTGCTCTGCGGCATGTGGGATCTTCCCGGACCAGGGCTTGAACCCATGTCCCCTGCATCAGCAGGAGGATTCTTAACCACTGTGCCACCAGGGAAGCCCAGATGTAAGATATTTTTATCACAATGAGTTCACATTTATGCTGCACTCATCCATAGGCTAAGCAAATACTCATATTCTAGTAAGCCTCAGAGTAGAATAATCTGATCTCACTTAACAAATTTAATCTAAGGGATAGAAGTTAGCCCTCAAATGTATACTATACAGAGATTCAACGAAGGTGTCCATATATCACCTAAAAGAGGATTTTAGTCAAATAGAGTCTGTATCAAAGGAGGAGATAATTCTATATTGCACATTTAAATTCAGCAGTGTAACATACTGATTAATAGGATATTTTCCAGAGGCAGCTTCCCTGAGTCTGAATCTCAGTTCTGCTACTTACTAGACATGTGTCCCTGAGCAAGTTATCTAATCTTTCTGAGCCTTAGTTTATTTCACCTAAAAAAGGAGGCTAAAAATATTAACCACCTGTGATGGTTAATTTCATATATCAACTTGACTAGGCTATAGTACCCAGTTGTCTGGTCAGGTATTTTTTTTAGACGTGATTAACATTTAAATTTTATAATGGGGGCAAACTTCATCCGTTCAGTTGAAAGCCATAAGAGAAAAGACAGATCCCCCCCAAGAAAGAAGGAATTCTGCCTCCAGCCTCCCTTCAGATTCAAAACTATACCAACTCTCTCCTGGGTCTCTAGTCTGCCAGCCTGCCCTGTACACTGTGGAATTGCCAGCCCCCAATTCCTTAAGATCTCTCTTTCTCTTCCTCTCTCTCTGTCTCTCTCTTTCTCTCTCTCCAGCAGTGCTGTAAAACTCTTTATTCTGATATCTATTTTGACTGATATTAATATAGCCACTTCAGCTTTCTTTTGATTATCGTTATCAGGTTTCTTGTTTTCCACCCTTTTACTTTTAATCCATTTGTGTCTTTATATTTAAAGTACATTTTATGTAGTTAACATATAGTTGAGTCTTGTCTTTTTATTCAGTCTAACAATTCCTCCTCTTAACTGAGGTGTTTAAAGTATTTCTTTGTTTAGCTCTACATTTACATATGGTATCATTTTTCTTCTACCTGAAGGACTTTCTTTCATATTCTTGTAGTACAGTAGTCTTTTTTTCACCATCTTTATCCTTGAAAGGTATTTGCGCTGGGTGTAAAATTCTAGGTTGGCAGATTTTTTTTTTATTTCAGTATAGTAAAGATATCACGCCACTATCTTCTCACTTGCATTGCTTCCACCAAGAAATCTACTGTAATCCTTATCTGTGTTCCTCTATATGTAATATATTTTTAGTCTGGCAGCTTTTAATATTTTCTCATTTTCTTCACACTGAGCTTCTTGTATTTGTGGGTTTACACAACTGGAAATTTTTCATTATTTCTTAAATATTTTTCTGGCCCTCCCTTTTCAGAAACTCCAATTACACATACTTAAAGCAGTCACACAGCTCACTAATGTACTCTTAAATAATAATAATATCATTATTCCCTTTTAGCCCTCTGTGTTTCATTTTGGATATTTTCTACTTCTATGTCTTGAAATTCACTAGTCTTTTCATCTGCAATGTCCAGTCTGTCATTAATTCCATCCAGACACTGTAGTTTTCATCTATAGAAGTTCAATTTGGATATTTAAAAATATCTTTCATGTCTGTATTTAACATGTTTAATCTTTGCTCTAGATTTCTGAACATACAGAATGCAGTTATAACTGTTCTAATGTCAACCTCTGCTAATTCTAACATCTGGGTTAGTTCTTGGTTAGTTTTAATATAGGGATTTTTCTCATTACAAATTATACTTTCCTGCTATATGCCTTATAATTCTTTTAAACACTTTTTTAAAAAATTAATTAATTTATTTATTTTTGGCTGCAATGGGTCTTCGTTGCTGCACGTGGGCTTTCTTTTTAGTTGCAGCAAGCGGGAGGTACTCTTCGTTGCAGTGCACAGGCCTCTCATTGCGGTGGCTTCTCCTGTTGTGGAACATGGGCTCTAGGCATGCAGGCTTCAGTAGTTGTGGCACGCGGGCTCAGTAGTTGTGGCTCATGGGCTCTAGAGCACAGGCTCGATAGTTGTGGCGCATGGGCTTTATTGCTCCACAGCATGTGGGATCTTCCCAGACCAGAGCTCGATCCCATGTCCCCTGCACTGGCAGGTGGATTCTTAACTGCTGTGCCACCAGGGAAGCCCAAAGCCTTATAATTTTTTACTGGATGTCAGACTTTGTGAATGTTATCTTGTCTGGTGCTAGAATTTTCTTTTTTATGTCAATAACTATTCTTGTACTTTGTCCAGAGTGAACTTGGAAACAATTAGACCCTTTTGGACCTTGCTCTTAACATTTGTCAGGCAGAACCAGAGCAACACTTAGACTAGGGTTAATGATTTCTCACTACTGGGGCAAGACTTTTCTGAGTGCTCTATCCAATGTCTCATGAATCATAAGGTCTGGCTAGTGGGAACAGGCACTATTGCTGGCCCTATGTGAGTGCCAGCTACCCTTCCCTGTAATCCTTTCAGGTTCTTTTTCCTATGCCTCAGTAGTTTCTTCATATGCATGAGCTAATCAGTATTCTCTTGAATACTGAAGAGGGTATCTCTGAAGATTTCCACAGTTCTCTGTACATCTCCCTCCCCTTTGATACTCTGCTCTGTAAACTCTAGCTACCTTGACCTCACCAGACTCTCACCTTTGTCTTCTCAGCTCAGGAAGTCTCCTGGGGTAGACATGGACTTCCCCCTCTCTGTACCATGGCATGGAAATGCTATCAAGTCAGTAAGCTAGGGAAATTGTAGGGCTCACTGCAATTGTTTCCTATCTCTCAGAGATATCTCTCCTCCTCTTGTACAATGTCTTGATTTAGTTACTTTAGGTAGAAGGGTAAATCTCATCTTTGCTAGTCCATCTTGGCCAGAGTAAGTCCAATGTTGTGAAAAATCTAATAAGATAATGAAAGAAAAGTGCTTGGAAAGAGTACAATGAATGTTAGCTATTATTATTATCATTATCAGAGTTTTAAGCTACTTTGATTATACTTTTAGGTAAACTTCCTCATTGTACAAACTAAGTTTTCACAAATATGAGGAAAGTATGGAGCAATGAAAATATTAATAGCAATAATAATTGAATGCTAAGTGCCTTAAATTAATTGTCCATTTAATTTCAGTTCAACACTATAAAGTAAGGTAATATTATCTGCATTTTATAGATGAAGAATCTGAGGTTCACAGAGGTTAAATAAATTGTTCAAGGTTAAGCAGCTACCAAGAGTTAAACAGAGAACAGAGCCAAGGTCTGTCTAACCCCAAAACCCAATCTCTTAACCTTCATATATCACTGCCAGATCACTTCTGAGCAACTGTGAAAACATTCTTGCTTCATAGACGCAAAGACTTTGGAAAAGAATTGAATAAAACTGTATTTTAGTGTTATCATGGGTTTTTCTAACTATTCATATCAGAAAGTCATTTCCTGTGGAATTCCTTATGTTATAATGGTAAAGCTTCAGCATGACATTCTTGAGCTTGAAGTCCTCACACATGGGTCGAATAACAAATTTAATGGTGATGTTTACTCTTCTCAGAGCAAAGAGATTTGCTGATAAGACTGTTAACACATCAGTGGAGAACATGAGTTCCAGCTTCAGTAGTGCAAAACCCAAAGGTAATAAGAATGATTTAATGAAGTTGTCAGTTAACTGCAACAGAACAAGATTAGGATTAAGGGGCAAGGGCCATGTATGCAATTATTATACCAAATAACTCACTGGATGTTTCTACCAGTTGATATGGTAGCTAGTGTAAAATATTCCATTGTTTCCATAAATATGCCATACAAAAAATTAAACTTAATACATTCTATGAATTTAAGTAAATTTCAGACAGATTTTGTCACATGAAAATGTAAGATTTCTAAAGCCTACGTTTAATCCTTAAATATTATCAATATCTTACTTATTAGTTACTTCTTAGTAAAGAAATTTTTAAAGAAAAAGAGGTCCCCAGAATTCTACTGTACTTTTGACTTAAAAAAGAATTAATCCATATATGTGGATTAAAAAATTGAGCAATAAAGATTTAAAAAATTTAAGCATTCCTTCTCTATTCCTCTCATCCAAAACCTCTATCCCTTCAGTTCTTCTCCCAAAGGTAACTATAATTAATTTTTGTTGTGTTCACTTTCTAAAATATAGAGAGAAATTTACTTCTTAAAATCTGTTAAAATTACTTTCATTATTTTTAAGACATTTTTGAAGAGCTTACATCACCACACACATTATAATTTCTACCACTAATTTAATCTTTATCAGTTATTTTCCATGGTAATATTTCCAAAATGTGCAGGCAAAATGTATCAGCTCTGGAAACCAAACACAAATATCTGAGCTTACACTGAAATTTAAATTTCTGGTAAAAGTGAGAAAATTGAGGGTGCACATGCTTCAGTGGTAATCACTACAGTTGGACCTGTTGAAGGAGGCACAGGGAAGTTCTGTGGTAACTGAGTGAACTGTCCAAGTCTTTGAAAGAAAGCACTGTACCATCTTATCAGGTTTCCTGATTATAGTCGATAAAACAGTAAAAAGATAATCTATGAAAACCTGGCATCCTTTACCTTTTTCCCTTTTTTCTTTTTATCAGCTTGTTTCTCTGTTGTTTCTTGCAAGTTGCTTTCATTTGGGCTTTGGGGATTTTGTGAGATTCTTGTCTTTTGTGATAGCCAATTAACAAACTCTAATCATAATGAGATATGGTTATCTATTTGGGAATCACTCTTCCTTTAGACATCTTGACTTATTCTCAAGACTTAGATTAACTTGATCACTGATCTGAAATTTATGGACCTACCTGAACTACTTCTATCTTTTGCAAAAATTAAGAAAAAGTGGGACTTTGGTCATGGATTTTATTCTTAATTGCCATAATTTCATACTTATTTTCTCCTTTGAGAACCAACAAGAGATTTTGTGGAGAGAAAGGAAAAAATGGGGGAAAACTGAAGAGTTCTCTCCACCCTTCTTAAGAATAAAACTGCAAGAATGGGGAAGTAGAGGATTTCTGCTGAATAATCTAAAAAAGGAAGTCAAGAAAGAGGCTAAGAAAAACTCAGTCCTGGTACTATTTGGAGTCTATAATGATTAAGGATATAATTTTGAAATGTCTTTAATTCCCATACTTATTTCCATTTTTCTCTGTATACCATCCTGTAGTGATCAGCAGTAGAACATCCAAATAAAAAGTATCCATGTGCCTATTTAAAGGGAATTAAGGATACGACCTAACAGGTAAATAGTGTTCTATCTCAGTGTTCTCACCCAGGTGGTTGCCTGGGTTCAAAGTCTGATCCTGTGACTTAGCACCTGTCTTCAGACAACTTATATAATTTCTCTAAGTTTTGGTTTCCTCAAGTGTAAAATAAAATAATAATATTTAACTGACACAACTGTAGTGAGGATTAAAGGAGAAAAATGCACCTAGAACAGTTAGTACTTTGTAAAAAAGGAAAGAGACAAAGAAAGGAATCTAATGTTTATTTTATGCCAACTATTGCCAGATATTATTTATGTTTCTTATATGCATGATTTCTAATTATCACACTAATAGCCAAGATGTTTTCATCTCAAATATTAGGAAAGAGAAGCTCAAAATGGATAACTGACCCAAGAACAAACATCTAACAATTGATGTAATTAGGATTCAAATTCAGGTGTTTCTAATTTTAAAAGTTTTCTTCCCATTATATTGGTGTCTCCCAAGCAGGGCAAACTCATTGTAAATATGGATGTAGTTCTTACCAGGAGATGGCATTAATCTTCATAGGGTTATTTGTGAATGTTTTAAAAAGACAAAACATGTAAAGGGTTTAGGCCAGTACTTGACACATACTCATCATCATTATCACCATGTCCCACTTTGCTTCCTAAAACCCTTGTGGAGAATGGGATTCTGTCCTCCATCGCCCTATTGGTCAGTTTCTGATGAGCTTTCTTTTTAAAGTATATCAGTTGATCACTTGACTCATCGGTTAGATAATGAGGAATCCTTGTTCTATATTAATACCACACACAAACATAACACTATAAATAAAATAGAATGTATGATGTAAATTTTAATATTAATTTTTCCCAAATACATACATACCCCAGCTTACCCTGTTACTTCAAATGAGCCAAGTCTAAGGGAATATATTCAAGTGAAGGAGCTATCTTTGCAGATTAATAGATTAATATAAAAGTATGAGGAAAAAATATAGAGTCTATATTATCCATATTATTCAGTGTATCTGAATTTTTTTCCAGCTTTATTGAGGTAGCATTGACATACAATATTGTGTAGCTTAAGGTGTGCAATATGATGATTTGACACATGTAATATACTGTGAAATGGTTACCACAATGAGGCTAGTTAACACATCTGTTGCCTGACATAATTTCCATGTGTGTGTGTGTGTGTGTGTGTGTGTGTGTGTGTGTGGTGAGAACATTTAAGATCTACTGCCTTAGCAACTTTCAAGTATATAATATAGTATTGTTAATTATAGTCCCAAGCTGCATATTAAACCCCCAGAACTTATTCATTTTATAACTAGAAGTTTGTACAATTTGACCAACATCTCCCCATTTCCACCACCCTCCAGCCCATGGAAACCACCATTTTATGCTCTGGTTTTACAAGTTTGGCTTTTTCAGATCTACATGTAAGTAAGTAAGATGATACAGTATTTATCTTTCTCTGTCTGACTTATTCACTTAGCATATTGTCCTCAAGGTCCATCTACGTTGCTGCAAATGGCAGAATTTTCTTCTTTCTCGTGGCTGAATAATTTTCCATTGTATGTATACTGCATTTCCTTTATCCATTTATCTACTGATGGATACTTATGTTGTTTCCATATCTTTGTTCCTGTGACTAATGCTGCAACGAACACAGGAGTGCATATATCTCTTCAAGAACCTGATTTCATTTCCTTCAGATAAGTATCCAGAAGTGGGATTGCTGGATTGTACAGTAATTCTATTTTTACGTTTTTGAAGAACCTCCATGCTGTCTTTCATAGTGGCTATACTAATTTTCAGTGTAACTGAATTTTATTACAATGTTTTATGTAAGGTATCTTCTCCTCCTCAAAGGAACTGGAATGCAACTCAGAGCACCTGATTATTCCTGGTTTCATTCGGTCTCCATCAGTGATTCTCAACTGGGGGCAATTGGACAACGCCTGGAGAAATTTTTAGTTGCCACAACTTAATGGGGAGGAGAGTGCTACTGGCATCTAGTGGAGAGGCCGGGGATGCTACTAAACATCCTATGATGCACAGGACAATCCCACAACAAAATATTACCTACCCCAAAATGTCAAAAGTACTGAGGTGGATAAGCTCTTGTCTAGATCAACAGTTCTCAACCCTGGCTGAACATTAGGACTTCCTAAGGAGCTTTTAAAACTGTCAATGCTGCTTGGATCTCCCCCACACCCAGAAATCAGACCTTAGTGGTCTGAGGTAGGGGTGTGTGTGTGTGTGTGTGTGTGTGTGTGTGTGTGTGTGTGTGTGTGTGTGTGTGTGTGTGTGTGTGTGTGTGTGTGTGTGTGTGTGTGTGTGTGTGTGTGTGTGCGCGTGTGTGTGTGTGTAAGCGAGCACGCGTGGGCCAGTTCCACAGGTGATTCTAACAACCAGAATTGTGAACCTCTGGTCTAGATGAGGCTAACTATTTTAGGTAAAGAAATGGAAGAGATAGTTATAATGAGAGGAAATTCTTACTGGGATTTTGCCAGGATTCCTGCTCTGTCTCCACCCTCTCCAGTTGTGCCAAGATAGTCCTAACTTTTACCAGAGACCTTATTAGAATTCACTTTTTGTTGTGGCATTTTCT